>NC_057810.1:58349681-58649681 GCF_018294505.1 Triticum aestivum | reverse complement strand
CTAGAAGGCATTTTACATGTCATTTCAAAATTACATCGTCAAACTGACTGATTGTACTCCTCTTCAATCCCATCTAACAAGCTGTCTAATTTACAGTCCTGTTGGGAATATTTCACGGCCAGTTCTACTTGGCTGTACATCAAGCTCACAGGGATCTCCATCCCGTCAGGCCCCGCAGGTCCGACCTCGGCCATGTGGTTTGGGTCAGCCTTCGGATACCGCGTCTTCACCATGGCCCAGGCCTCCCTGGCGCCTTGACGGCAGGCCGATATCTTCCACAGACGGAGGCGTCGCTGTGCTCCCTGAAGCTTCTCATCAAGCCCTCCAAGGCCCTCGGGTAGGGAGACGGAAGGCCATAAAGCCTGCACGACACCACTCATCGCCTGCCGAACACGTTCGAGAAGTTGCACCATCTCGGGAAGTTGGTCACCCGTTAAACCAGGCATTTCCTCCGCAGGGCGACCTGTGAGCACACCTACAAAAATATTTCTGTTAACCGAGAATTCTTCTTTTCAAAAGAGTTTGCTCAAGCACTTACTATAGATGCCGCGACGAAGCCGCTAATTCTCCTTCAAGGAGCCAGACAGCTGGGCCCGAACACCTTTTAGCTCTTCTCCAAGCTGGGTGTGGGCATCTTGGAGTTTGTTCCTCTCCTGCTGCACCTTCGTAAGCACCCTCTCGCCGGTCTTCAACTGGCGCAGTAGCTGTTGCTTGTCCGGATCTAGTCCGGTGCCCTCTGTAATATTATTGTCACACTATACACACACGCCGCATTTTGTTAACTACTTCTCTTTTCATAAATATGAATTACCAGAGGGGGTCTCCGTGGCTCCTCCGGCAGCGGCTAGTGCGGCCTCAAGTTGGGCCTTGCACTTTTGAAGCTCCTAAGACAGGTGGGTATTCTTCTCAGTAAGATCCTGCATAACAAATGATCCTTAAATCAGTTAGTTTAACTATTTTAAGTCTCGAGAGCCATTAAAATTCCTCACTCGTATGTCCTTTACATACTGCTCCGTGGCTTTGGTTAAACCATCTTGAGCAGCACGGAGGTGCGCATCTCCCACATTAAAGGCATTTAACGCCTCAGGGCAGAAACACGCGTCACGAAGAATTGTCCGACGGCGCCTATGATTCATGGCGCTCTCCACCTCAGACCTGGTGGCGGACAACCTGTCGGCATCCTCCGTTGGAGGAGCGTCCGGCTCGCGCCTTGCGCTAGCCTCCCCTTCCGGACCAGGCGTTGGGGCCTGGCTAGCGGAGGCTTGGTGGGCACCCTCTCCGGACTCAGTCCGGCGAGTGCTTTTTCTCCTGGAAGAATCATGAGCATTAATATGCCTCCCAGGAGTTTTTTCCCTTAAAGGACAATGGTGCGCCATACCTTTGCGGCGACGTTTCGATTCGCGCCGCACTCCTCTTCCGCCTGCTGGGCCGAACTAACCCCGTTTGGTCAGTCGCCGCAAGCTCGGCTTCCTGCCGTGGAGGCACCGCCTGCCGAGCACCATTGGTGCACGGTGGTTAGAAATAAGCATTAACAAAGCAACGGTGTCAGGACTTCGGTCGTACTCACCTGGGAGGCCGGACACAAACCAGGGTAGTCAGCCGTAATGGCGATCAAAGCATTATCTATGCTGAGCTGGTGGAACACCCCATCAATTAAATCCACCATTATGTCCGGATCCTCTTCGGAGGCCGGATCCTCGGGTTGTGGAGCCGGACTGTGTATGCGCTCCACATCCCGATGCAGTTCCTGCGTCAAAATCACAGAGTAAGGCATTTAACTTCGAAAGCACGGGTCGAATGAATAAACGTTCGCTTACCCAGCTCCGAGGGTTATTCATGGAGAACCCATTCAATGGGCTCGTCTGGAGAAAATCTTCCTTCTCCCCCTTTTACAAGCCGAACAGGATCTTCACCAGATCCGCGGTCGATCCTGGCCCCTTGCGGCCATGACGGGTGGCGTCGTTCTCCCCGTTGAAGTCCCACATGGGGTGGCCCCTATATTGGAGCGGCTGCACCCCTCGTATAATGCACGTGGCCATGATTCCAATCATGGTCACTTCGGAGTGGGCCAGTAACCTAATCCGGCCCATCAGATAATGGACGCTCCCATCATCCTCCCATTGAGGGCTCCGTGGGCGTCAACTCAGGCGTTTCTTCAAGGGGGCATTGCTGAACTCCGGGAGGCCGATCCGAACTGGATTCGGCAGAGGAGCATCCTCCATATAGAACCATTCCGAAGGCCAATCTTTGGACGCCTTCTTCGGGGTGCCGGATGGATATCCGGTCCCGGCGATGCGCCATATTTCGGCTCCGCCCACTTGATATATCGACCCCTTGTGAGAGCGGGGTACGAGGCAAAACAATCTCTTCCACAATGCAAAATGGGGCTCGATGCCCAGGAACAAATCGCAAAGAGCTACAAAGCCCGCGATGTGCAAAACGGAGGCAGGTGTAAGGTGGTGAAGCTGGAGTCCGTAGAACTCCAGGAGCCCTCGGAGAAACGGATGTATGGGAAATCCAAGTCCCCTTATTAAATAAGGGACGAAGCATACCCGCTCCCCTTTGGAGGGGTTGGGAATGCTCTCCGCCTGCTTTCCACCCCGGAAGGTGGCTAGTCCGGCCCAAACCGGAACCATGAAGGCTGGGGCAAGATGTCCCTCGGTTTGGAGCGCCACTAGCTCGCTGTGTGGAACTGAGCATCTCCCCCAATCTCCTGGCTTAGGGCTGGGAGCGCGAGAGGAGGAGCCGCGTCGACTGTCCATGATAGAGTGGATTTTTGTCAGAGGCGCTTCGATGAGTACTTGCGGAAGGAGGATGGTGTGAGTTGGATCTAGATCCTCACCTCTCTTATAGGCGGCTCGTTCGCATAGCTGGGGGGAGAAATGTAAAAATACCCTAGCTTTTTGCATTCATACGACATGTGGAAGAAGGCCATTATTGGGCGTAGAAGCCAAGGAGCACAACATTTATGAGGAAGCCGGACACTATTCGACAGGAACATGAAGTTTGAAGGAGAACCCGCCCTGCAACACCGAAGACGACATATGCGCCGGGCTCCTCGTCATTGAAGCCTGGTTCGGGGGCTACTTAGGGAGTCCCGGACTAGGGGGTGTCCGGATAGCCGAACTATCATCATCGGCCAGACTCCAAGACTATGAAGATACAAGATTGAAGACTTCGTCCCGTGTCCGGATGGGACTTTCCTTGGCGTGGAAGGCGAGCTTGGCGATACGGATATGTAGATCTCCTACCATTGTAACCGACTTTGTGTAACCCTAGCCCTCTCTGATGTCTATATAAACCAGATGGCTTTAGTCCGTAGGACGAACAACAATCATACCATAGGCTAGCTTCTAGGGTTTAGCCTCCTTGATCTCGTGGTAGATCTACTCTTGTAACACACATCATCAATATTAATCAAGCAGGATGTAGGGTTTTACCTCCATCAAGAGGGCCCGAACCTGGGTAAAACATTGTGTCCCTCGTCTCCTGTTACCATACACCTAGACGCACAGTTCGGGACCCCCTATCCGAGATCCGCCGGTTTTGACACCGACATTGGTGCTTTCATTGAGAGTTCCTCTGTGTCGTCACCGATAGGCTCCATGGCTTCTTCGACCATCATCAACGACGCAGTCCAGGGTGAGACCTTTCTTCCCGGACAGATCTTCGTATTCGGCGGCTTTGCACTGCGGGCCAATTCACTTGGCCATCTGGAGCAGATCGAAAGCTACGCCCCTGGCCGTTAGGTCAGATTTGGAAGTTTTAACTTCACGGCTGACATTCGCGGGGACTTGATCCTCGATGGATTCGAGCCACAGCCGAGCGTGCCGAACTGTCACGACGGGCATGATTTAGCTCTGCAGCCGGACAGTACCCTGGAGGCCGCACCCGAACCCGCTTCGATCTTTAATTCGGAGCCGGCTGCGCAGATCAAGGACGGATGGCTAGACACTGCCTTGGGAGCTGCAACCTCTACGGCGATAGAGCCGAACACTGACATTGTCCCTCATAAGGCTCGTGACTCCGAGGTGCCGGACTCCTCGTCGGACTCCGAACCTCCCACGCCCCCTCCGATCGAATCTAATTGGGCGCCGATCATGGAGTTCACAGCAGCGGACGTCTTTCAACACTCACCTTTCGGCGACATTTTGAGTTTGCTAAAGTGTCTCTCATTATCAGGAGAGCCCTGGCCGGACTGCGGTCAGGATGGTTGGGATGCGGACGACGAAGAAATTCAAAGCCCACCCACCACCCACTTGGTAGCCACTGTCGACGATCTAACCGACCTGCTAGACTACGACTCCGAGGACATCGACGGTATGGACGACGATGCTGGAGACGACCAAGAACCAGCGCCAACCGGGCACTGGAAAGCCACCTCATCATATGACATATACATGGTGGATATCCCAAAGGATGGGAATGGCGAAGGAACAGAGGAGGATGACCCCTCCAAGAAACAGCCCAGGCGCCGGCGTCAGCGGCGCCGCTCTAAATCCCGCCACAGCAAGAATGAAGATTCCGGCATCGGAGATAATAATACACCGGACAGTGCTGAAGATAACCCACTCCAGCAAGATGCAGCGCAGGAGGACGGAGACGCCAGCCCTCATGAGAGAGCAGCAGAAGAAGAGGTAGAGGATTATATGCCTCCCTCCGGAGACGAGGCAAGCCTCGATGCCGATGAATTCGTCGTGCCTGAGGATCCCGTCGAACACGAGCGTTTTAAACGGAGGCTTATGGCCACGGCGAACAGCCTCAAGAAAAAGCAGCAACAGTTTAGAGCTGATCAAGATCTGCGAGCCGACAGATGGACTGAAGTCCTCGCGGCCGAAGAGCATGAGCTCGAACGCCCCTCCAAAAGCTACCCTAAACGCAAGTTGCTCCCCCGATTAGAGGAGGAAGCGTATGAACCTGCATCACCAGGAGACAATACGGCTGACCGACCACCCCGTGGTCGCGACAGAGAGGCCTCTAGGCCCTTCACTAGACCCGTACCCCGGCATCGCTCGAAAAGCACAAGGCCACAGGGGAACGCTTCGGACTTGCGAGATATATTGGAGGATAAGGCAAGACAATCAAGATCGATCTATGGATTGTGTGGGCGCCCCATGGTACATGATGACAACCGTCACGCCGGACACAGTAAGTCCGGCCGGGCCGAACAAAACAGACAAAGCTCTTTTGAGCTCCGTCGTGATATCGCCCAGTACAGAGGCGCCGCACACCCACTATGCTTCATAGATGAAGTAATGGATCATCAAATCCCCGAAGGGTTTAAACCCGTGAATATTGAATCTTACGATGGCACAACAGACCCCGCGGTTTGGATCGAAGACTATCTCCTTCACATCCATATGGCCCGCGGTGACGATCTTCACGCCATCAAATATCTCCCCCTCAAGCTTAAAGGACCAGCCCGGCATTGGCTTAACAGCTTGCAGCAGAGTCAATTGGGAGTTGGGAAGACCTGGAAGCCGCATTTCTTGATAACTTCCAAGGCACGTATGTGCGACCACCAGACGCTGATGACCTAAGCCACATAATTCAGCAGCCAGACGAATCGGCCAGACAATTCTGGACACTCTTCTTAACCAAGAAAAACCAAATCGTCGACTGTCCGGATAAGGAGGCCCTTGCAGCCTTCAAGCATAATATCCGCGAGGAGTGGCTTGCCCGGCACCTGGGACAGGAAAAGCCGGAATCCATGGTAGCCCTCACATCACTCATGACCCGCTTCTCCTACATCTTCATCCACACCGTCGATGTCTTCGGAGTTGAAGTCAAGCATGTTGGTTAAGTCATCGATAGTGGCTATTAAGTGGGTGGTGTGTGGGGAAGGAATTTCTTCGTCGTCCGCCTCACACTCGAGCCGGACATAGTTCGGCCAAGAGTCTCCTGACAAGGAGAGAGACCTTAATGAATTTAGCACATCACCCAAGGGCGAGTGCTGAAAGATATCTGCGGAGGTGAATTCCATGACCGGTGCCCAATCAGATTCGATAGGCACGGGCGTATGCGGCTCGGATCCTGCAGTCGGAGTCGAGTCTGAGGCTCTGATGATACCGGCCTCATAGGAGGTGGGGTCAGTGTTAGGCTCCAAGGAGTGTGCGACCTCCGTGGCAGGGTCCATCCACCCGTCCTCGGATGGTGTGATCTGCTCCGGATTGATTCCTAGGGCCGCCGCAGGCGCGATCTCCCGAACACTATCCGATGGCAGATCTAAGTCATGCTCATTGTAACTGTTCGGCGCACCTGACATGGGCTCGAATCCGTCGAAGATCAAGTCTCTGTGGATGTCGGTAGTATAGTTCAAGCTTCCAAACCTGACCTGATGGCCAGGGGCGTAGCTGTCGATCTGCTCCAGATGGCCAAGAAAGTTGGCCCGCAGTACGAAGCCGCCGAATACGAAGATCTGTCCGGGAAGGAAAACCACCCCCTGGACCGCGTCATTGAAGATGATTGAAGGAGCCATCAAGTCTTATCGCGACGGCACCGTGGAACTCTCAATGAAAGCACCAATGTCGGTGTCAAAACCGGCGGATCTCGGGTAGGGGGTCCCGAATTGTGCGTCTAAGACTAATGGTAACAGGAGGCGGGGGACATGATGTTTTACCCGGGTTCGGGCCCTCTCGATGGAGGTAATACCCTACTTCCGACTTGATTGATCTTGATGATATGAGTATTACAAGAGTTGATCTACCACGAGATCGTAGAGGCTAAACCCTAGAAGATATCCTATGATTATGATTGTTGTTGTCCTACGGACTAAACCCTCCAGTTTATATAGACACTGGAGGGGGCTAGGGTTACACAGAGTCGGTTACAGAGAAGGAGATCTACATATCTGAATTGCCAAGCTTGCCTTTCACGCAAAGGAGAGTCACATCCGAACACGGGTCGAAGTCTTCAATCTTGTATCTTCATAGTCCAACAGTCCGGCCAAAGTATATAGTCCGGCTGTCCGAGGACCCCTTAATCCCAGACTCCCTCGGAGAGCTATTCCTAATCAACTTTGAAATTCTTTAGTAGCAGCACGCAACTACCAAACTGATCTATCCTCCGAGAGCTTTTGATGTAATAATATGGCATAGTGAAACAAGTGTCCCGCGTGTATAAGTAGTACAACAATATTATTTATCACATAGGACATCGTTAAAGAATTGTAACTCTGATTGCTGTTTAGGAACTGTCGTTTGATTTCATTCTAATAGTTGTCGTGCTTTATTTAATTTTCTGTATTCGCCTTGCGACAACATCTAAAACTAGCGATGTACCGATCGCTTGCAATATTTACCAGATGAAATGCGCTGAGTTAGAACACATGGGACCCCAAACATGCAGGCCCATTGGCCTGTGGCCCAAAGTCCAGAACTGTCAGCCTATCTGAGTATTTTATTCTCATTTGAACCCCCATATTATGTTAGATATATTCCCCTTGGTTTTTCTTATGTATAAAGATGTGATATAAAAGATTTATATATTTCTTTACAGAGGGAGTATCTCTCTATAAAAAATATATTTATGTGCAACTAGCTACTCCTACCTTTCTACTTCCTTTCGCTGATATGCGGGGCATCCAACAATGGGGTCCACGTGCCATGCACCAAATTAGAGTGCACAACTGCACGGTAGAATCACCTCGGTTATAGCCCCGCAGTAATGCCCAATGGCCGTCAAATAAAAAAAACCACCTTTCTAGCAGTAGTAGTAAGCTAGACGAAAGAAGAAGCAATATTTCACTGGGCCTGAATCCCCTTCTCCCTCGTCTACTTGTTCACCTCTCGGTGATTGCTTAGGGTTTTCTCATGGATAATTAGGTACGAATTGTTCATCCATCCCCGATAAATCCTAGTGCCTTGGTCGCTGGTAATCCTAGGATGGCAGCCGCCGTCGTTGATGCATTTTTCTTCCTATTGAATAGAGTGTGTTTGATTTGCAGTGCCCTAAGTGCGGGGACCCTACAGGTTTCTGCGCCCTCGGCGAGACACCACACTTGTTCCTTCTCATCCTAACACAAGATTTTAAAACGCGCACAGTATGTTTCTAGAATCCTCTTTTCTATCCGAGAGGGTTGGGGTTTTTGAACATGCTGTCGACTAATTTGGAAATTTGGATTGCTATATTTGGATAATAGGTACTAGTACCATGGTCAACACTAACGCGAAAGACGAAATTATTTCCAGATTTGGATAAAGAATAAATTGTGTTCTCATATTATTTTTCCTGCAGTGCATTCCTTGCTCTGCCAGAACACATGTACTCAAGATAGCCGGCCTTGCCACAACTGAATACACCAGTTTAATAGTCACATTAGGGACATGCCATGGATATAAGTTCCTAGTTGGGTTCACGAACCAAGAAGATCGCTGCTTTTTTATGGACGAACTTGGATAAACTTTCTCAAGTCTTACGGACTGAAAATTGGCAAACGAATGTTAATGGCAATAGCAGAACCTAGTCTCATCTTCACTGTGACCTTCCACCCCGACGTCGTTCCAGTAGTTCATCCATGTCAGTTTTGTATCTGGCTCTTGCATGTTGCCTCGATTACTTCTTAATCCACCTATTCTTTCTAATTAATCACAATTTGACTTTAGAAGTAGCAAAAAATTTGATTCCCTTCTCTCACGAAGGTGCTACTTCTAACTAACATTTCTTATAATTGGTGGCATGTGTAGGTTATTACAAAGTTAAGGACATTACTCGTTTGTTATTTGATAAGAATTCGACTGTTACTGATGGCACTGTAGTTGACTGGACGACAACCACCAGATCCTACACTTTATTGATCGTCTTGAGTAGGGGCGGAGACAGGGGTGAGCAAGGGCTAGACCCCCCCCCCCAACAATCGGCCCCCCTTAACAATATGTCGTACATATATGTGTACTAGATAGCACGACTAGATTACAATTAGGACTAATCCCCCACAAAACAAAAGAAATAGACCTAATCTATATTGTCTGGCCTGTAGTTACGTGCGTACAACAAGGAAGCCCACTAAATTTAGCAGCCCAGCTCCATTTTAATTAGGCATTCCTTTCGCTAGACATCGTACCAATCTCCTCTCCAACCCTAAATAAAGATTGAACTCCTGTATGCGAAAGCCTCGGCCCCCTGTGGCCGATCTCGCCCGCTCGCTATCAGCGGGGGCCAGGTGATCTGACCAAGACAATGGAGCGGTGCATCTAGTGCTAGCACCTTCTCCTTTCATGCTCTGCTGATCCTAATGGACTGTCGGCTAGCTCTATCTTCCTCGGTCCGCTGCCGTCAATTCTACCGGCCGTCACAGCATCGATCAAGTAGGTATTAACTTGTATACATGATTATTTGATGAATAAACACTCAATTCTGAAGCTACATCAGTACTATATACAACCTTTAGCTAGTATCTGAGGCAGTTGAATAATATTGTTTCTTTTTCTTAATTATGACGCCACAAGTATTAAGATAACACACCAACAATAAATTCCTTGGTTATAATATACTAATATAAAAAATCCATACATTCTCTATAGACAAACATATGTTGCCATAAGATGCACATATGGTTAGCAAACACCAAATTCAGTGCTATATTGACACTCAATATATTGGGATGTTCTATGTCTTATGTTATCACTTTGTCTTTTCGCCCTACTATGATCAAATCCTGGCTCCGCCACTGGTCTTGAGGTCCTTGTGGGGAGTTTCAATGGTGGAAGGCCACGTGGGATATATGTGCCACTGGTGCACATGTTGAACATGTCCAACTCTGTCAAGAAGCTTCTGGTACGAGCTATTTTTTGTTATATATGTTGTTCATAAACTCTTGCTTATACACAGTTCGGCAGCTGTGATCTTCTTGAAACAGAAACTGCCCAGTTTTATTGTTCCTATACAGATGCCTGACCATGGTCGGGTCAGACTTGCGCTTGGTCACAACATGATGTTTATGTTGACCTACTCCATTTCCCTTGGAGATGAAAAGATACTTATTCATGGGTGGTCTCAAATAATGAGGGCCCGTCCATTTTGGAAAATAGGACAAACGGTTATGCTCAGGGTTTTCCATGGCTCTAAAGCTAATATCATATTAATTGACCACATTGCCAGATGAATCCCCTTTCAAAAGGTTGTAGATGGGCGGTGTGGCACTGGGGCCTTGTCCTGGGGCTTGGTGGAGTCACCCTTGGTTAACTGTAGGCAAAGTAGCACTATTCGAGGTGTTATTTGTACGGTTGAACCTGTATAAGTACTCATACTTCTTTCAGCTATGGTTGTTAAGTGTCCCTGCTGGTTTCACTTAAGGTTGCTAAGTACTCCTGCTACTTTTACAGTCTGTCATGTTTCTTCAGTCTCGCCTTCCTCTAGCCGCAAAAACCAAACCAGCGCCGGCGGTGCCGCCTGCTTCTGCCTGCCACAGCTGGTTGCACCTCAGCGCATGCATCGCTGCCCCACCATCTCCTAAGTCGTTAACACCGACGTTAGCCCCACCCCGCACCCAAACCAGTCAACCCTTGAACCCACCCCTTCCCCTGCAATTTCACCGCCGCATCTTCCGCCGACTCCTGTTTTTTCTGTCCGAGGCCTCGCCTTGTCCTCCGTGCGCTTTGGTGCAGTCGCCACGGCGCCGCCCTCTCGTGGTGTCAACATGGTCAACAAACAAGAGGAATCGGGAGAGGACTATACCTGGAGAGGATGACAGTCGGGACCCACCATGTCCAAGGCCGTACGCAAGCAAGTTCCTCATTTTTTGCTATATACTCCATTGTCAACATATAGAAAAAGAAAATGCTTCCTCCGAATGGTTTGCTGACATCTGGGATCCATGACATTGTCAGCGTATAGTCAATAGACATGAGAACATCACAAGAGCGGCTGACACCTAGGACGTAGCTGCTCGAGCAGTTATTTTGTTATTGTTGAGACGGAGCAGGGTTTCTACTGGGTTGTGGCCCATCTAGCCCATGCCTTATATTTTATATTCACCACATGACTATCCCATCTATTTTTTGCTTGTCAAAATGGCTAGCCCAATTTATTTTTTCTGAAGAATACCCAATCCAGGCAAACCCAACCCAGGCCTACTTATTTTTCTCCACCCTGCTGGGCTGCAGCTCTTTCAAGATGGCTGCAAATCTTAAAATTAATATGAAATGGCTTGTAAATATAAAAAACACACGACAAATTGGCAATTACATTCAAATTTCTAATTTTTTTCACATTGTCATATTCCAATTTCACTAGGCTTTAACCTAATTTAAATATATCTTCAAAGTACTTTAAATCTCCCTCGACATTTCAGTGTTAAAAATAGCTTGGACCCCACCGAAATATGCGAAATTTCATTGAAATGTTTAACCCTGGTCCTGGCCAACAAAAAGAAAACGGACTGCAATAAATTTCGTAAGAAGTTGCAAATGAGCTGTAATTTATTAGAAAAAGAGGAAATGGCCTGACTTGTCGGCCTATTAGGTTGACGCGTATGCAAGATCTTTTTACTTATTATATATGTCAACAAACGATTCTAGCAGAAGTGACCGTTTGATGTCAATCCAACGACCGTCGTGCTTCTTCAATCATTGATCTTCTTGCTCCAGCCACCAAATCTAGCGTCGGTGGGACCGCCTGCTCCGGCCTCCATGGCCGGCTGTGCTGCTGCGCAGGCCTCACCACCCTCTACTACTCCCACTGCTGCCTAGGCCATCCCTCTACTCATTCAAATCCATCCATTGTTGTGGCTTTGCCGCCTCCGGGTCATTCTCTTCCTGGGTCTCACTGTCGTCCACCGCGTCGGTGTTGTCGGCATGGCATGGTCAAAGTTGTCAACAAACGTCAACTTCAGAAGGTTGAGGCGCCGCCCTCTCGTGTTGTCAACATGGTCAACAAACAAGAGGAATCGGGAGAGGACTGTACCTGGAGAGGATGACAGTCGGGACCCACCATGTCCAAGGCGGTACGCAAGCAAGTTTCTCATTTTTTGCTATATACTCCATTGTCAACATATAGAAAAAGAAAATGCTTCCTCCAAATGGTTTGCTGACATCTGGGATCCATGACATTGTCAGCGTATATTCAATAGACATGAGAACATCACAAGAGCGGCTGACACCTGGGACGTAGCTGCTCGAGCAGTTTTTTTTATTATTGTTGAGACGGAGCAGAGTTTCTGCTGGGTTGTGGCCCATCTAGCCAATGCCTTATATTTTACATTCACCACATAACTATCCTAGCTATTTTTTTGTCAAAATGGCTAGCCCAATTTATTTTTTCTGAAGAATACCCAATCTAGGCAAACCCAACCCAGGCCTACTTATTTTTCTCCACCCTGCTGGGTTGCACCTCTTTCAAGATGGCTGCAAATCTTAAAAGTAATATGAAATGGGTTGTAAATATAAAAAACACACGACAAATTGGCAATTACATTCAAATTTCTAAAAAAACACATTTTCATATTCCAATTTCACTGGGCTTTAACCTAATTTAAATATATCTTCAAAGTACTTTAAATCTGGCTCAACATTCCTTATTAAAAATAGCTTGGACCCCACCGAAATATGCGAAATTTCATTGAAATGTTTAACCCTGGTCCTGGCCAACAAAAAGAAAACGGACTGCAATAAATTTCATAAGAAGTTGCAAATGAGCTGTAAATTATTAGAAAAAGAGGAAATGGGATGACTTGTGGGCCTATTAGGTTGACGCGTATGCAACATTTTTTTACTTATTATATACGTCAACAAACGACCGTCGTGCTTCTTCAATCTTTGATCTTCTTGCTCCAGCCGCCAAATCTAGCATCGGTCGGACCGCCTGCTCCCGCCTCCCATGGTCGGCTGTGCTGCCGCGCAGGCCTCACCGCCCCCTACTACTCCCACCGCTGGCTAGGCCATCCCTCTACTCACTCAATTCCCTCCATTGTTATGGCTTTGCCGCCTCCGGGTCATTCCCTTCCTGGGTCTCACTGTCGTCCACCGCGTTGGTGTTCTCGGCACGGCGTGGTCAAAGTTGTCAACAAACATCAACTTCAGAAGGTTGAGGCGCCGCCCTCTCGTGTTGTCAACATGGTCAACTAACAAGAGGAATCGGGAGAGGACTATACCTAGAGAGGATGACAGTCGGGACCCACCATGTCCAAGGCCGTACGCAAGCAAGTTCCTCATTTTTTGCTATATACTCCATTGTCAACATATAGAAAAAGAAAATGCTTCCAATGAATGGTTTGCTGACATCTGGGATCCATGACATTGTCAGCGCATAGTCAATAGACACGAGAACATCGCAAGAGCGGCTGACACCTGGGACGTAGCTGCTCGAGCAGTTTTTTTTGTTATTGTTGAGATGGAGCAGGGTTTCTACTGGGTTGTGGCCCATCTAGCCCATGCCTTATATTTTATATTCACCACATGACTATCCCAGCTATTTTTTGTTTGTCAAATTGGCTAGCCCAATTTATTTTTTCTGAAGAATACCCAATCCAGGCAAACCCAACCCAGGCCTACTTATTTTACTCCACCCTGTTGGGCTGCAGCTCTTTCAAGATGGCTGCAAATCTTAAAAGTAATATGAAATGGGTTGTAAATATAAAAAACACACGACAAATTGGCAATTACATTCAAATTTCTAGAAAAAATCACATTTTCATATTCCAATTTCACTGGGCTTTAACCTAATTTAAATATATCTTCAAAGTACTTTAAATCTCACTCGACATTTCGGTATTAAAAATAGCTTGGACCCCACCAAAATATGCGAAATTTCATTGAAATGTTTAACCCTGGTACTGGCCAACAAAAAGAAAACGGACTGCAATAAATTTCATAAGAAGTTACAAATGAGCTGTAAATTATTAGAAAAAGAGGAAATGGGCTGACTTGTGGGCCCATTAGGTTGATGCATATGCAAGATTTTTTTACTTATTATATACGTCAACAAACGATTCTAGCAGAAGTGACAGTTGGATGTCAATCCAACGACCGTCGTGCTTCTTCAATCTTTGATCTTCTTGCTCCAGCCGCCAAATCTAGCGTCGGTGGGACCGCCTGCTTCCGCCTCCCAAGGCCGGCTGTGCTGCCGCGCAGGCCTCACCGCCCCCTACTACTCCCACCGCTGGCTAGGCCATCCCTCTACTCAGTCAAATCCCTCGATTGTTGTGGCTTTTCCACCTCCTGGTCATTCCCTTCCTGGGTCTCACTGTCGTCCACCGCGTTGGTGTTCTCGGCACGGCGTGGTCAAAGTTGTCAACAAACGTCAACTTTAGAAGAGGGATGTACGTGGAGAGGCTAGCAATTGGGACCCACATGGTCCATGCATGGCCGCAAAAGCAAGTACCTCCTTATTACACCCAAAAAATTAATCCTCCCCATGACAGTTGGGACCCACCAGCTATATCTTCGCACGGAAGGAAGTGCCTCCTTATTAAGCAAAAAATAACGAATGGTCCCCATGATAGCTGGGACCCACCAGATTTGGAGGCTGACCTTGGCCCTAATAAGGTGTCGTGTACGCAGGGCTTTGTCAACTTAGTCAACAAACGATTCTATCACTAGTGATTGTTGGATTGTTAATATCCAACGGTCGTCCTACTTCTTGAACCTCTGATTTTTTTGCTCTAGCCGTCCAAACCACTGCGTGCTCCTGCCTCCTGTGGTCGGCTGTGCTGCCACGCGGGCCTCACCACCCCCTCCTACTCCCATTGCTGGCCAGGCCATCCCTCTACTAACCCACACCCCCTATTATTCTGCGGTGACGGCTGCCTCACACCATAGCCGAACCAGTCAACCCTCATACTACCTGATACGTCTCCAACGTATCAACTTTTTCTCGTGCTTTTCCTCTTGTTTTTTATTCTAATTTGCATGATTCGAATGAAACTAAGCCCGGACTGACGCTATTTTCAGCACAACTACCATGGTGTAGTTTTTGTGCAAAAATAAAAGTTCTCGGAATGGAACGAAACTTTGCAAGGATTTTTTATATCAATAATAAGAATTTCTGGAGCCAAGACCTGTAGGAGAGGGGCACCTGGGTGGGCACAACCCACCAGGGCACACCCTCCTCTCCTACCGCATCCAGGTGGGTTGTACCCACCTGGTGGCCCTACAGACGACCCCCTGACACTATAAAATCACATATTTTCAGAAAAAATCAGGGAGAAAGAGTTATCATGATCCACGAGACGGAGCCACCGCGAAGCCCTGTTCTTCCTCGGGAGGGCGGATCTGGAGTCCGTTTGGGGCTCCGGAGAGGGGATCTTCGTTCTTCGTCATCACCAACCCATCTCCATCGCCAATTCCATGATGCTCCCCACCGGGAGTGAGTAATTCCTTCGTAGGCTCGCTGGTCGGTGAGGAGTTAGATGAGATTCATCGTGTAATCTAGTTAGTTTTATTAGGGGCTGATCCCTAGTATCCACTATGTTCTTAGATTGATGTTGCTATGACTTTGCTATGCTTAATGCTTGTCACTTTGGGCCTGGGTGCCACGAACTCAGATATGAACCGTTAATGAATTCATCTGTATATCCATGTTTTAGATCCAATCTTGCAAGTTATTGTCACCTACTACGGTTATGATCTGACAACCCCGGAGTGACAACAACCGGGCCCACTCTCAGTGGTGACCGTAGTCTGAGGAGTTCATGTATTCACTGTGTGTTAATGCTTTGTTCCGATTCTCTATTAAAAGGAGGCCTTAATGTCCCTTAGTTTCCAATATGGACCCTGCTGCCACGGGAGGTTAGGACAAAAGATGTCATGCAAGTTCTTTTAATAAAGCACGCATGACTATTTTGGGATACATGCCTACATTATATCGATGAACTAGACCAAGTGTCGTATCGCCCTAGGTTATAATTGTCACATGATGAACATCATCCAACAAGTCACCGATCCAATGCCTACGAATTTATCATATATTGTTCTTGCTAAGTTACTACTATTGCTACTACTATTGTTACTGCTACAATATCACTGCTACCACTGCTACCGTTACCATTGCTGCTGACACTACTATCAAAACTATCAAACTACTTTGCTACTGATCACTTTCCTGCAGATAACTAATCTCCAGGTGTGGTTGAATTGACACCTCAACTGCTAATACCTTCAAATATTCTTTGTCTCCCCTTGTGTCGAATCTATAAATTTGGGTTAAATACTTACCCTCGAAAGCTGTTGCGATCCCCTATACTTGTGGGTTATCAAGACCTTTTTCAGGCGTCGTTGCCAGGGAGCATAGTTATATTTGTTGAGTCACTTGGGATTATTATCAATTTATCACTATGAAGAATTTGGAGGATGCTAAGACTAAGATATTTCCCTCAAAGACGAGGGGAGGTAAGGAACTGCCATCCAGTTCTGCTTTAGATTCACCTTCTGTTATGAGTAAACTTGCAACAACACCACATGCTATTAATTTTGATATGTCACAAGTTATTGATGATGCTACTTCTACTATGAATGAAGCTTATGATGATGCTGGTACCATCCTCAATAATGATGATGTGCCACTTGGTGAATTTCTTGATGAACAAATTGCTAGAGTAATGCAACATGATGTTGTTGAATCTGATGATGAGCTTGAAACTTAAACTCCTGAAACACTTTCTAGAGCTAGCCCTCCTAGATATGAATTGCCTAAGACACCACAAGGCTATGTTATGAGTGAAGAGGCAACTAGAGATATTCTTGCTTGTAAGGATAGAGATGATCTAGAGAAATTATTACACAAGTATAAAGAAAAATCTCTGAATGCTAGAATGAAATGTGATCCTAAGTTTGCTACTTCACCTATTGTTATTGCTGATAAGGATTATGAATTCTCTGTTGACCCAGAGTTAATTACTTTGGTTGAATCTGATCCTTTCCATGGTTATGAAACTGAAACTGTTGTGGCACATCCTACTAAGTTGAATGATATAGCCACCTTTTTACTCATGATGAGAAAACTCGATACTACTTCATTCTCAAGTTATTTCCATTCTCATTAAAGGGTGATGCTAAAGCTTGGTACAATACTCTTGCTCCTGGTTGTCTGCGTAGTCCCTAGGATATGATTTACTACTTCTCTGGAAAATATTTTCCTGCTCATAAGAAACAAGCTGCCTTACAGGAAATATTTAACTTTGTTCAAACTAAAGAAGAGAGTCTCTCACAAGCTTGGGGGAGGCTTTGCCAGTTACTTAAAGCTTTGCCTGATCATCCTCTTAAGAAAAATGAAATACTTGATATCTTCTATAATGGACTAACCGTTGCTTCTAGGGACTTCCTAGATAGTTGTGCTGTTTGTGTTTTCAGGGAATGAACTATTGCTCAAGCTGAAGAATTATTGAATAACATATTGAAAAATTATGATGATTGGACTATTGTTGAACCACCGCCTAAACCCACTCCGAAGAACAGGAGAATATTATATCTCAGTCCTGAAGATATGTAAGAGGCAAAGAAATCTATGAAGGAAAAAAGGTATTAAAGCTGAGGATGTTAAAAATTTACCTCCTATTGAAGAAATACATGGGCTTGAAACACCACCACTGCCTAAGGTGGTAGAGGTAATTTCTCTTATGAAATTCAATGATAGCGATGATCCTCATAATAAACATCCTAGTCAATGCCTTTATGAGTTTGACAATTACATTAGGAAGCAAGATCACTTCAATGCAAACGTTATGAAACAATTGAAATATAATTCTGATATAATTGCTCGCTTGAGTGACTTGTTATTTAGAATCTCAAATGATGTTAGAGGTGTTGGAAAACATGCTTCTATGGTTCAAACCTAGTTAGAACAAGTTGCTAAATCACAAAGAGAATTACTTGATGAAATGAATCATAATGTACATGACTTTGTTGTTAGAGTTGCAACTAGAGGAGGTAAAATGACTCAGGAACCACTTTATCCTGAGGGACACCCAAAAAGAATTGAACAAGATTCACAAAGAGCTAATGCTAATGCACCTAGTCCTTCTAAAAAGAAAAATAAAAAGAAAAATGATAGGACTTTGCATGCTTCTAGTGAACCTGAAATAGACAAACCTCATGATAATGAAAATGAAACTTCTATCTCTGATGATGAAACTCAATATGGTAATGAACATCCATCTAGTGATAATGAAAAAGACAATGACGAGGTTCACGAAAACACTCATCCAAATAATGATAAAGAACCAGATAATATTGTTGAGATAGAACCACTTGTTGATCTTGATAACCCACAACCTAAGAATAAAAGATATGATAAAAGAGACTTTGTTGCTAGAAAACACGGTAAAGAAAGAGAACCGTGGGTTCAAAAACCTATGCATTTTCCACCCAAGTCAACTAAAAAGAATGATGATGAAGAATTTGAACGCTTTGCTGAAATGCTAAGGCCAGTCTTTTTGCATACTCGCTTGACTGACATCTTAAAAATGCCTCTGTATGCAAAGTATATGAAAGACATCCTCACATATAAGAGAAAAATATCGGAAGCTGAAATCTCCACTATGCTTGCTAACTATACTTTTAAGGATGGAGTACCTAAAAAGTGCCATAGGGCAAGCCTCTCAGTCAGGTCTGGTTGCGTTTTTCGGGGGCGCCGTCGAAGCTGATTCAGGATGCCCGGGTTGCTGCTAGCTTGGGAATTTTTGTCGGGAAAACTGAGAGGGTGGACATGGCTTTTACCCGAGCTAACGGGGTTGCCTGGCTTCTGGTGAGTGTTCTGGATATCGAGTTTGTTCCTGACGTGCTCAAGTGGACACATAAGGGCCTCATTTACAACCTGGACATTGAGTTTGAGGACTCCGAGTACTTCGCTGAGGCTCTGGCAGAGACTGATGTGGACATGCATGATAAGAATGATGGATCGGGTAATTTGAAGGCGCAAGAGGAGGATGCTGGGCATGAGTTGCCCAATGGCCCGGGTGTTGACCCACAGATGCCCGGGAATGGGGCTGCACCCTCTACTTCATTGCCTATGAGTACTTTGCATTTTGGTTCTTTTCAGCCAGCTTCCGCTTCCCCAGGTTGTGGAGCGACAAGGTGTAGTCTGAGGATGTGCTTGAACGCACGCTTCCTCCCTTGTATTTTGCGGAGGCAGATGACTCTCTGGAAGGGAGGGACGATCTTGGGCAGGTGGCCCCCCGTACTCCCACCCCAGCTGCTGTTTCACCGCACAGGAGGACTCAGTCAAGACTGGCCGCGGAGGTGGCTGTATCACCGATAGGTGACGGGACTGGTTTGGGAGGGGATCCGGGCAAGAGGCCTCGGCTACCTCGTCTCCTATGGTGTCCAGGGTGGCCGATCCTGCGGCGTCGACCGAGCCCTGCCTGACGCCGACAGGAGTGGACACGGCGCACTGCAGTCTGACTGTCGATTCAGGTGGGGAGCGGGGGCAGGTGGCCCCCGTCCTCTCTTCTCCGCGCGGGACTCCAGGTGGGGAGCGTGGGCAGGTGGCCCAGACCTTGCTAACCCCGCGCTTGCCGACGGTACTCGGCGGTTCTCCGACTTTACTGGCCGGGCCGTGCGTTGGGGGTAGGGCAGGAGGTCTTACCCCAAAAGGGGCGACCCGGGAGGAGGTCATCGCTTTTGGAGGTATTCCGGATCCTGTGTCTAAGGGGAGACGGATGAGATGTCGCCTTCAGGACCAGACAGATGTTGATGATATGCAGCTGAGGTGCGCCATGCGAGCGGCCAAGCTTCATGACATGGAGGTCACTACTGGTATGTCGGTCAACACTTCCAATTCCATTTTGCACTTTTCTAATGATGAGATCATTCACAATGCAAATGAGTTAGGAGTTTCACTAGGTAGTAATGATAGTGAAATCTCTAAATCTGTTAATGATATCCTGGACCTGGAAGCAGAACGTGCTTTAGAATTGATTCGTAACTTAGCAGCGGTCAAACCTATGAACGATTCTGATATAGATGCTTTGGGAGTCAGGGTGCTAGATACGTTCTGTGTGGATCTTGCCCCATCCATCCCTGAGACAGAGGAGGATGACGGTTCTATACCCCTTGGGGAGAGTGCCCCGGTCGAGGATCGGGATGTTAGATCCACGGAGACCGGTTGTGAGGACCGGGTAGATGATGAGAACAAGCCTAAGCGAAAGTGGAGGCACAAGATCTATCATGTATCCGTGGTGCATCGAAGTGCTAGGGTCCGCACAACCAAAAAATTCCATGATGAACTATGAGAGGCATCTTTTGGAATAGCAGAGGTCTGATGGACTTGGCTAAAAGAAGGTTTCTAGCAGATGCTTCCATTGAACATAGACTTGATTTTATCGCCCTCTCCGAGACATGAAGGGACAATTTCTCTCCTTAGTTTCTGAGCACTTTATCCGGAGGTTTTTATTTTGATTGGCACTGCCTTCCCCCAAGAGGAAGATCAGGGGGATCGTACTTGGGGTTAGATGTGAGGCGTTGGAAGTCCGAAGTGTGGTTATGGGTGATTTCGCCGTCAAATTTCGGGTTAGATCCAAAGTCGATGGATTTAATTGGGCACTGGTAGCGGTGTATGGGGCCGCGCAGCCGGAACTCAAACCAGACTTTTTGGCGGATCTCGTACGTATTTGCGGGTCTGAGCAGCTCCCAATCTTGGTTGGGGGAGATTTTAACATTATTAGAAGAAGAGAAGAAAAGAACAATGATAATTTTGACGTTAGGTGGTCGTTCATGTTTAATACCATCATTGAAAGCTTGGATCTTAGAGAGATAGAGCTTTCGGGTAGAAAATTCAGTTGGGCTAATACTTTGCAAAACCCGACGTATGAGAAGCTGGATTGAGTCCTAGCGAGCGTTGACTGGGAAGAGAAATTCCCCCTGGTTACAGTCCAAGCGTTATCTCGCGCTATCTCTGACCACACCCCTTTGCTGGTTGACTCTGGTGAGGCAACGCATGTGGGTAATAAAAATACCTTTTCTTTCAAACTTGCGTGGTTTGAAAGAGAAGGTTTCCTGGATCTGGTAGCCAGGGAATGGGCGATAGATACAGGAGGACGGTCTTCTATTGAGAGATGGCAGAATAAGATTAGAAACTTGAGGAGTTTCTTGCGAGGGTGGGCTAAGCATCTTAGTGGGATCTATAAGGTTGAAAAGGAAAGGCTCCTTACACTTATTCAGTCCCTAGATTTAAAAGCAGAGTCCACAATTTTACAAACCTCGGAGCTTCATGCTATAGTAGATGCGGAGATGACATTGAAAAAACTGCTGTGAGGAGAGGAGTTGAAATGGGCATTGCGATATAAGGTTCGCAAAGTTGTCCAAGGGGACGCTAACACTCAATTGTTTCAGCGGATCAATCTTTTTGTTCCGCAAATTTTGATATATTATATGTATTTTTCTGAATTAGGATGATTTAGTTATGATTTTTTCAAGTTTGAAAATTGCCCTATAGTCCCGGTTTGTGTCTCCAACCGGGACTATAGGTTAGACCCCTTTAGTGCCGGTTCGTGGCACGAACCGGTACTAAAGGTTGGCCCTTTAGTACCGGTTTGTGCCACAAACCGGGACTAAAGGGGCTCGTGGGGCCCCGGCCTGACGCCAGCCTGCCACCACCCCTTTAGTACCGGTTCGTGGCACGAACCGGTACTAAAGGTTCAACACGAACCGGGACTAATGTGTCTCACATAAGGTCCTTTTTCTACTAGTGCAGGGGCGGATACAGGATTATGGCTGCAAACATCATCGCTTACCGAAACACTCAGGCTGCTGCGGAGGCAGCACAGGAGGAGCCTCAGCAGTGGGATGAGTGGATGCCCGCTCCTCAACACCCCTACTACCCTCCAGGCTACTGATCGTCTACTAAGTTAGGCCAAAAGCCTAAGCTTGGGGGAG
Source organism: Triticum aestivum (assembly GCF_018294505.1). Lineage (NCBI taxonomy): Eukaryota > Viridiplantae > Streptophyta > Magnoliopsida > Poales > Poaceae > Triticum > Triticum aestivum. Next base: position 58,627,878 of record NC_057810.1, on the reverse strand, counting down.
TACGTGTTCCCACCGACATTGTATTCCTTGCCGACCGGACCAAAATCACCACCACCAAGCCGTGAACCATGGCGTCGCCTGCCGATCACTGCCCACGCAGAAATGTAGCGGTTTGCCACCCATAATACTATATAAGCATAAAAGAAAATATGGTTATGTACTTTTATTTCCGATTATAATGTTCTATCATAAAAATGATTGATATATTAAGATGTTGCCCGCACAAATATATGCTAGTTGTTCAAATAGTATGCGTGGAAATTTTCATATTAGGTGAAGGAGACAGTGTGCACTAAGCACTCTTATCTATGGAGCAACAAGAGATTCTTGTGATAGGATCACCTTTTCCTATCTTTTAGATCGGGATTTGAGTTCCACGTAGACCGATTCAATATATCATATACTTTGGATTTCAACGTGTACAGGAAGAGTGAGAGACACCGGTTCTAAATGGACAAGGACTGATTCACCGAGAACCAAACAATTAGGCATCATGACTCGATGCCTGGGCTAACTTGTTCAAATTGAACTAAAATTTAACCACATTGATTTGGTTTTACAGAAACCAATGCATAGTCAGTTCCAAGTAGACTTGCCACACGTTGACTGAGCAATGGCTCATGTGCCAAAATAGTAAGCTGATACATATTTATATTGATCCTAATAAACTGAAATTTTATTTTCCTGATCTAGCTCAAAAGCATTCAATGAGCAGAACATTTAATTCCATCTTTGAAAAGAAATTCAATGATATTGGATGGCCTAGGATATATAAATATGTCAAAAAAATCATTGTTACATCAACCTGTACATTAGCATAATTAAACATTCTGTAGATTGCATGTTGCCATGCATATATGGCCCTAGTTAACGTACTAATAAATCCAGTTATAGGCGGATTCGCTGGTTTATCTCTATTCAGCACCTGACCGAGCAGCTACCAGTTACTAATATCCTGACCATTGATGAAATTCATGATACTTGGGGTAACTTGTCCAAATGAAACTAAAATTCAACCGCAGTGATTCACTTTCAAAGAAAACAGTGCATATCCAGTTCCAAGTGGACTCGCCACACGTTGACTGAAAAATAGCTCATGTGCCAATATTTAAAGCTGATACACATATTAGTGTTCGTGATAAACTGAAACTTGGTTTTTTCGAATCTAGTTCAAGAGAATCCGAAGAGCAGAACGTTTAATTGACTTAGATACCGAGATTAATATTCCCACTAAGTCTTTTTGAAGAGAAAACAAAATAACTGGAAATAAGAAAGCATCGGTGCTGCAAGATGATGGACTCGTTGAACCGATCAACAAAAGGGAAACCCTGGAGACGCATCAGGACTGCAAAATGACGGATCCGTCCATTTCATTTGCTGATTTACCACGTCATATCGTCAAATGGCTTGTAGAAGATCACTATAGGTCCACAGGTGCCGGCAGTATGCCTCTAGCACAATCTGAAAATAAACCAATACATCTTATAATCGTAGAACTATATGCCAGCGATAAAACTTACATGGAGTCACATATACGGAATCTAAAGTACAACACTGTTTTTGTTGTGATATTCAGATTGGCCAAACAAAGGTGAAAGCATGACAATAGATCAATAACCTCCCAGCGTCCTAGGTGTATATCCAATGTCTCGGCCAAATATAGCAGTAGGTGTCAACGTAACTTATCAACATTTTGTATTTCCTTCTGCCCTAACTGAAGTACTACGTACTAGAGTGACTAATTCTCTGGGGTACAACAGAAAACATGTATAAAGCATAACCATGTTGTAGATCAGCAATCAAGCTCTTATTTCTTAACCAGGATGGGTAAAATTTCTATGATATTACATTGAAATATTTTTATTGAAAATTCAAAGATCTTATTTTATTTGATAGTACATTCTGTCTCTCTACTTAGGTCCTCCATGATTGATTTGAGAATAGGAAATGTATTGTTATTTGTTTCAGGCTGACAGTAAAAACTATCAATCTTTCAAGAAGCAATTGGATTAAAAACTGCAGCAAAGATTTTAACTTCTGACGTGCGTTGGGTTCAAGTGCTCCAACTAACAAACCTGTAAAGGCATAATTCACGCACGCATGTATTTTGATTCATATGAAAAATATCGTTACTTTCCATGGGTAACCGTCAAATGCCCACTTGGCTCAGAGGGAGACTTGGCCACTATTGTAATGCTTGCTACATGGAGAGTTCGTGGACATCACATGTTGCTTTTCCTTGCCAAACAGGGAACATGTATATATGTCATTTTATTTTTGATTTGAATAAATGTAAAAAACAAATCTAATTAATTAATTAATTTTCAAAAAAAATAGCACGTCCAAGTCTTGCTCAGGTGCTTAGTTTCTTATTTTATTTTAGAACAATACAATTTTGTGGTGCCTTTCTATGGAGATTTCCCAATGTCATGGCCAAAAGCAAAACTTTGAATCAAAGATTTCCCAATGTCATGGCCAAAAGCAAAACTTTGAATCAAATGGACGCAGAACGGGAGAAGGCGCATCAGATATCCTATTGCCTAATTGATTAATTTTTAGCCAAAAAATACTGGTGCTCATTGACAATGCCCCGAATGTTATTTTTGTTGTGTTGTTTTATGTGCAGTTTACACACATCCAATATTCACACTAATTTAACAGGACCCCCACTCTATTAGTTCATGTAACCAAGAAAATTGGCTATAGTACGTCAGTGGTCATGCTCTTCCAATCTATGTTGTAAGTACCTCTCAAGTCTCAACCTTTTCCATTTATAGTTATTTCATATTAAATGCAATTCCTAACTAAATTTTGAAGTGGTCAACCTTTGAAGCATTAAGAAATAAAACCTGCATAATCTAAGGAAATCCCCTACCCTGACCCGGAAAAGTCTCCAGTATATGCCCGTTTTTATGTCCCGACATAGTCCATGGACATGATGTCGTGGTGAGCCATTCAATGCTAATCACAAAGTATCCGGTTGGGAGATAAAAAAAGAAGGTGCGGACCGTTTGTGATGAGAGAGAACAGGGGGACCATACATGTGAACAGAGAGAAAAAAAAGGAGGGCCATGCGGAGGATTTTAGTTGGTCAAGTGAATGTTCACTCCGGTATAGCTCGCCCCACGTTTGTCTCCACTTTGCCGGAAAACGAATGTCTGGACCACTTCGCGGACCGATGCAGGACGGCGTTGGAATGTAAAAGTGAACAAAAGTGTCCAGTCGAACATATATCGGAGTTTTGAGGCCGAGTATTTCTATCTTTCTAATCACTCTCGATCAACATCAGTCATTGAAATAATAAACTTATACAACCCTTTCCTTGAATTTAGTTGTTTTATCTAATATGTCCTCATTATTAAACTTGTCAAAATTCTAGCCCGCGTATCGAGCGGGCTACTTTGCTAGTTAACCAAACAAAGATGAGGAAGTAGAGGAAGCCATACCAGATGGTGTATCGAAGCACACGTAAGGTAAGCGGACGTCGAGGACCTCGGACTTGTCCATCTCGCACGCCTTCATTGTCAGAGCGACCTCTCTTAGGTGTGCACCCAGAATCTCAACCACATATAGCTGTAGATGTCAACGTTAATTATCTAATCTGCCCTAACTGAAGTAGTGCGGGAGTGATTAGTTCTCTGAGGTACAACGGAAAACACGTTTAAATCATATCCATGTTGTAGTTCAGCAATCAACCTTACATGTGCCGGAAGATCCACAAACAAGTTCCTAAAGTTTACATTTCATTTAGGGTGAAAGTGAACAGGACACTAGACCAACCATGTTCCTGGTAGGGAACAAACGCTGTCAGGGAGGGCGATGACGCACGTGGCGACAGGGGCGACGCGGGCGACGCCCGCGGCGATCACCGCGATCCGGGCGCCGGCGCCCGTAGCCCCTGGTACGAGGCATGTCGGCGAGTGGTTCTGGGTTCCCGCGGGATCGGACGATGAGGATGATGACGACGGGGATCACGCCGGAGACTCGCCGGAGGAGTACTCACCAACGCCTTCGGATATGATCAGTGAGGCGTTCAATCCCGAGTATTCGGAGGAGGAGGTGGCCATGTTGGTGGACGACGTCGTACCGAGTGAAGATCCGGCGTGGCTTGGACTGCATCCCGAGGACAAGGTGGAGGTGGTTCGCCGGATTACTCACCGGAGGACGGCGGCGTCTGCGATCCGGCCTTGAAAAGGACCTCTACCTAAGGTATGCATCAAACCTTTAATCTTGTCAGATTTATTCAAGCCGGATTCTTGGACTCGTGTAGTCAGTAAGAAGAAGAAAAGGAAAGTGACGCCGGAGGCGGCGCCGCCGGCGCCGGTGATCAGCACGGCGGCTGAGATCCAGGCGGCTAGGGCTTCCCGTTTGAATTTCATCTTGGGCCAAACTGGGTCTGTGGAGGAGCGGGCCGGCTCGGACCTCATGTGTGGGTATGTGGCCCAACATGGGGGAGCCGAGGAGGGGCTAATTGGACCGGTGGCTACTGGGTATGAGGCCCAGGAAGCTCAGGTCGCCTTTCCTGTGCCCGTCGACGCATGCAGGGAATCGGATCGACGTGAGTCTTCGCCACCGCCTAGGGTTCCATCGCGACGCGCTCTGCCTGGTTTTCCCAAGTGCGGACCCGGCCGCGCCACTCGCATTCCACCTCTCACAGCCATGACCGGGCGTGGAGGTGGTCCGCTGGGACCGAAGCAGTCGGGAGCTGCCAGGACAGTGCCAGCCGGGAGTGGAGCGGCGCCTCCTTCGGGCCAGAGGCTTCCGGTAGCCGCCGGTACTGCGGGCGCGGGGCGTGCCACTGCAGTTCCGCCTGGGCAACGGCCGTCGGGGGCCGAGGGGACGGCTCTGGCTGGTCGGGGTGGTGCTGCCCCGCCGGGTCAATGGCCTCCGGGTGCCTTTGTGGCCGCGCGGGCTGCAGCGGGTCGCGGCGTTGGTGCGTTGGGACCTCGGCCGCCGCCGCCACCGCCTGGGGCCGCTTTGGTAGCGCAGCGCAAGTAGGCGCAGACACAGGGGCAGCAGCCTCAGGCGCCGCCTCCCCTTGTTGCTGCTAGGCCGCCACAGAAGCGCGCTGGACCAATGCCAAATCCATCTCCACTGCAGTAAGTGGGCGATGGTGGCGCCAATCTTGCTCAAGCGCCAGTCAACCGTGCCGCTAATGGACCATCTCGGGGTTAGTGGGGCGACGATGGCATTAATGCTTACGGCGAGGGGCATCAATCGTGGCTCGTCGTCGTCGGGCGACGGGCGTGGCTATGCTTGGCAGAGTGATGGAACGGCTGAAAGATCTTTTATGGTCCTCCAGGAGGCTTTGTCGAGGGGGCATCTGGCCCTGATCACCGGCAGAGAGGTGGGTACCGAGGTCATCGCGGTGGTCGCGGTGGGAGAAACCGCTACCGCCAGCATCCGCCGCCGGTCGTTGTGGAACCGAGGGCGTCCACAGAGGTGGCTACTTCCGGGCAGGCGCCATAATCATCCGGTGAGGCATGGAGGTGGTGACAGCGCTGGCTACTGCTGAGGTCCCTATGACTGGGCCAGTGACGTCGGGTGCTTCAGGTGCCGTTGACAAGGCAGATGGTGAGAGAGCTTCCAAGTGGGCTCGGAAAAAGGAGAAGATGTTGTGCTATTGTTGTGGTGAGAGGGGTCACTTTATTGCTGAATGTGTGACCGAGTTATGTGATACTTGCCTCAAGCCAGCGCATGACACGGGTGAGTGCCCGATACTGCATGATCAGATGCCGAGTATTACTATTTATGGAGTCTATTGTGCCGAGCTGATGTTCTTTGAGTCTCCTTGTGCGATGGACGTTCCCGAGGAGTCCCTGAGCACGACTACGGGGATCGTTAAAGTCACGAAAGGTGATGTGTCTGAGGCTCAGATTTTGCAGAGGCTTAGGGATTTGGCTCCAGGTGATTTTTAGTGGGAGCTTGTTCGTCTTGAGGCCAACATGTATAAGGTTGACTTCCCTACTACTGAGGACTTGGAGCGTCGTCTCAGTTTTGGGTTGTGCAGAGTTCCTGGCACAGAGTGGAAGAAGGTAGTGCCACAGGGCAAGCCTCTCAGTCAGGTCTGGTTGCGTTTTTCGGGGGCGCCGTCGAAGCTGATTCAGGATGCCCGGGTTGCTGCTAGCTTGGGAATTTTTGTCGGGAAAACTGAGAGGGTGGACATGGCTTTTACCCGAGCTAACGGGGTTGCCTGGCTTCTGGTGAGTGTTCTGGATATCGAGTTTGTTCCTGACGTGCTCAAGTGGACACATAAGGGCCTCGTTTACAACCTGGACATTGAGTTTGAGGACTCCGAGTACTTCGCTGAGGCTCTGGCAGAGACTGATGTGGACATGCATGATAAGAATGATGGATCGGGTAATTCGGAGGCGTGAGGGGAGGATGCTGGGCATGAGTTGCCCAATGGCCCGGGTGCTGACCCACAGATGCCCGGGAATGGGGCTGCACCCTCTACTTCGTTGCCTATGAGTACTTTGCGTTTTGGTTCTTTTCAGCCAGCTTCCGCTCCCCCAGGTTGTGGAGCGACAAGGTGGAGTCTGAGGATGTGCTTGAGCGCACGCTTCCTCTCTTGTATTTTGCGGAGGCAGATGACTCTCTGGAGGGGAGGGACGATCTTGGGCAGGTGGCCCCCCGTACTCGCACCCCAGCTGTTGTTTCACCGCACAGGAGGACTCCGCCAAGACTAGTCGCGAAGGTGGCTGTATCACCGATAGGTGACTGGACTGGTTTGGGAGGGGATCCAGGCAAGAGGCCTCGGCTACCTCGTCTCCTGTGGTGTCCAGGGTGGTCGATCCTGCGGCGTCGACCGAGCCCTGCCTGACGCCGACAGGAGTGGACACGGCGCACTGCAGTCTGACTGTCGAGTCAGGTGGGGAGCGGGGGCAGGTGGCCCCCGTCCTCTCTTCTCCGCGCGGGACTCCAGGTGGGGAGCGTGGGCAGGTGGCCCAGACCTCGCTAACCCCGCGCTTGCCGATGGTACTTGGCGGTTCTCCGACTTTACTGGCCAGGCCGTGCGTTGGGGGTAGGGCACGAGGCCTTACCCCAAAAGGGGCGACCTGGGAGGAGGTCATCGCTTTTGGAGGTATTCCGGATCCTGTGTCTAAGGGGAGACGGATGAGATGTCGCCTTCAGGACCAGACGGATGTTGATGATATGCAGCTAAGGTGCGCCATGCGGGCGGCCAAGCTTCATGACATGGAGGTCACTACTGGTATGTCGGTCAAAACTTCCAATTCCATTTTGCACTTTTCTAATGATGAGATCATTCACAATGCAAATGAGTTAGGAGTTTCACTAGGTAGTAATGATCGTGAAATCTCTAAATCTATTAATGATATCCTGGACCTGGAAGCAGAACGTGCTTTAGAATTGATTCGTAACTTAGCAGCGGTCAAACCTATGAACGATTCTGATATAGATGCTTTGGGAGTCAGGGTGCTAGATACGTTCTGTGTGGATCTTGCCCCATCCTTCCCTGAGACAGAGGAGGATGACGGTTCTATACCCCTTGGGGAGAGTGCCCCGGTCGAGGATTGGGATGTTAGATCCACGGAGACCGGTTGTGAGGACCGGGTAGAGGATGAGAACAAGCCTAAGCGAAAGTGGAGGCGCAAGATCTATCCTGGATCCGCGGTGCATCAAAGTGCTAGGGTCCGTACCACCAAAAAATTCCATGATGAGCTATGAGAGGCATCTTTTGGAATAGCAGAGGTTTGATGGACTTGGCTAAAAGAAGGTTTCTAGCAGATGCTTCCATTGAACATAGACTGGATTTTATCGCCCTCTCCGAGACATGAAGGGACAATTTCTCTCCTTAGTTTCTGAGCACTTTATCCGGAGGTTTCGATTTTGATTGGCACTGCCTTCCCCCAAGAGGACGATCAGGGGGGATCCTACTTGGGGTTAGATGTGAGGCGTTGGAAGTCCGAAGTGTGGTTATGGGTGATTTCCCTGTCAAATTTCGGGTTAGATCCAAAGTCGATGGATTTAATTGGGCACTGGTAGCGGTGTATGGGGCCGCGCAGCCGGAACTCAAACCAGACTTTTTGGCGGATCTCGTCCGTATTTGCGGGTCTGAGCAGCTTCCAATCTTGGTTGGGGGAGATTTTAACATTATTAGAAGGAGAGAAGAAAAGAACAATGATAATTTTGATGCCAGGTGGTCGTTCATGTTTAATACCATCATTGAAAGCTTGGATCTTAGAGAGATAGAGCTTTCGGGTAGAAATTTCACTTGGGCTAATACTTTGCAAAACCCGACGTATGAGAAGCTGGATTGAGTCATAGCGAGCGTTGACTGGGAACATAAATTCCCCCTGGTTACAGTCCAAGCGTTATCTCGCGCTATCTCTGACCACACCCCTTTGTTGGTTGACTCTGGTGAGGCAACGCATGTGGGTAATAAAAATACATTTTCTTTCAAACTTGTGTGGTTTAAAGAGAAGGTTTCCTAGATCTGGTAGCCAGGGAATGGGCGATAGATGCAGGAGGAAGGTCTTCTATTGAGAGATGGCAGAATAAGATTAGAAACTTGAGGAGTTTCTTGCGAGGGTGGGCTAAGCATCTTAGTGGGATCTATAAGGTTGAAAAGGAAAGGCTCCTTACACTTATTCAGTCCCTAGATTTAAAAGCAGAGTCCACAATTTTACAAACCTCGAAGCTTCATGCTATAGTAGATGCGGAGATGACATTGAAAAAACTGCTGTGAGGAGAGGAGTTGAAGTGGGCATTGCGAGCTAAGGTTCGCAAAGTTGTCCAAGGGGACGCTAACACTCAATTCTTTCATATGATCGCCAATGGCAAGCATAGAAAGAAAAGAATCTTTCAGGCTGAGAAAGACAAGGGGACGATCTTAGGGCAGGAGAATTTAAAATTACACATAACCAATTATTACAAGCAGCTATTTGGGCCTCCAGAGGGTATTTTTGTGTCCATGGATGAGTCTAGGATTGAGGATGTGTCTCAGCTGGCTGCGGGTGAGAATGATGTATTAACTGCACCATTCTCGGAGAAAGAGGTGTTTGAAGCGATTTCAGAGATGAATAATAAAGCTCCAGGGTCGGATGGATTTCCGGTGGAGTTTTATAAAAAATGTTGGCACATTATTAAAGGGGATTTGTACCGATGTTGCATGATCTGTTCTCCGGACAGCTTCAGTTGTTTCATTTGAATTTTGGAACAATAACTTTGCTTCCAAAGAAAACAGAGGCTGTGAGAATTGAGCAGTTCAGGCCTATATGTCTTCTGAATGTTAGTTTCAAAAAATTTACCCCGACCCAAACTGCTTTCATGCCGGACAGGAACATCCTAGAAGGGGTTGTGGTCCTTCATGAGACGCTCCATGAAATCCATACGAAAAAACTAGACGGGGTTGTTTTCAAAGTGGATTTCAAAAAGGCGTACGATAAAGTCAAATGGCCATTTCTGCAACAGGCTTTGCGCATGAAAGGTTTCAACCCGGCTTGGAGACACCAGGTTGAATCTTTCACGCAAAAAGGGAGTGTTGGCATCACAGTGAATGATGACATAGGTCACTATTTCTAGACACATAAGGGCCTGAGACAAGGAGATCCGATGTCACCTATTCTGTTCAACATTGTAGTCGACATGTTGACCATTCTAATAGGAAGGGCAAAGGTGGCTGGTCAAGTAGGTAGCCTCGTACCTCATCTAGTTGATGGAGGGATGTCTATCCTACAGTACGCTGATGATACTATCATCTTCATGGATCATGACTTGGCAAAAGCGAGAAACATGAAGCTGGTGTTATGCTTATTCAAACAATTGACCTGGTTAAAGATTAACTTTCACAAAAGCATATTCTTCTGCTTCGGAAGAGCCAAAGAGGAACAAGAGGCGTACAAGCAATTGTTCGGGTGTGAACTTGGGGCTTTACCTTTCACGTATTTGGGTATACCAATTCACCATCGTAAGCTAACAAATAGAGAATGGAAGTGTATTGAGGATCGATTTGAAAAGAAACTGAGTTGCTGGAAGGGCAAGCTGATGTCGTCTGGGGGCCGTCTAATTCTCATTAATTCGGTACTCACGAGCATGCCTATGTTTCTCTTGTCGTTTTTCGAGATACCAGTTGGAGTTCGGAAAAGACTGGATTTCTATCGATCCCGCTTCTTCTGGAAGAGTGGTGATCTGAAAAGGAAGTATAGAATCACTAAATGGGATATTATTTATCGACCGAAAGACCAAGGGGGTCTAGGTATCGAAAATCTTGAGGTTAAAAACAGATGTCTTGTCAGCAAGTGGATGTATAAGCTATTTGTAGAGTCGGAGGCCACGTGGGCACAGATTCTGCGTAATAAGTACCTTCATTCGAATACTTTGTCACAGGTGACAGTCAGGCCAATGGACTCACCTTTTTGGAAAGGACTGATGAGAGTTAAATCAGTCTTTTTCAACAGAACAAAGTTTCTAGCAGGAAACGGTACTTTGACGAGATTCTGGGAGGATACATGGCTAGGGGAAACACCCCTCTCCACTACTAGGGAAAACCTTATACACAGAATGTTACCAGTAGCGCTTGTTAAAATGAGGCTCTACTGCTACTTAGCAGTAGCGCGTCGGCTAAAACGGCGCTATTGTTATCCGCTTAGCAGTAGCGCGGCAGGAACAGAACGCTCTACTACTATAATTGCCACACCGTTACCGACGTGCTAGATATAGTAGTAGCGCCCTTCTAGGAACAGCGCTACTACTACGGGTTTTAGCAGCAGCGCGTTTTGCCTCCACACGCTATTGTTAAAGCTATTTTCACCTAACCCCCCACGCGGCCTGATTCCCTCTCCTCTGCTTCCTCCCCCAATTCCCTACTCTCTCTTCTCCCCCTCATCACCTCCTCCTCGCCGCCGTCTCCCCCGACCCCGCCTCGCCGCCATCTCCCTCGACCCACCTCGCCATCGTCTCCCCCGACGCCACCTCGCCACCGTCTCCCCCGACCCCGCCTCACCGCCTCGGTGCCGCCGTCTCCCCCGACCCCATCTCTCTCCCCGCCCTCTGTAAGCACTCTCCCCTTCTGATCCCTCTTCTCTGCTTAGTATGAACCCTAGCTATTTAGTTCTAGTTAGTATGAACCCTAGGCTATTTTTAGTGCTAGTTAGTTAATTACTTATATGGTAATTAGGGCAGTAGTTCCTTGGTACTAATTAGTTAGTAAGAACTAGGTACTAATTAGGTACTAGTTTATTTTTATTTATAGTAAGTTTAATTTTAGTAAGGACTAATTGACATAATAGAACTCGTTAGTAAGAACTTGTTGCTATTTTTTAGTTAAAGCAATTTTTCCCGCATCGACGTGGACGATGCCTATCACGCATCCTCGTCGTCGAGTCGACGGAGGACGACACCTGCTTGACCAGACGGGCCATGTCCGGGACTGGGCTCCGCCGGGGTGGTACTGGGAGGCGCTACCTACCGGGGGCGCAGGTTGGTGAGGAGCCAGCCTGTCGTTGACCCAAACCTTCTTTGGTGGCGGTCGCGTGGGCCAGTGACGGCCCAGAGGCTCGAGGACCCCGCGGAGGTGGTGCGTCACCGTGTCAGTGAGGAGGACGCGCACGTCCGTGATACGTCTCCAACATATCTACTTTTCCAAACACTTTTGCCCTTGTTTTGGACTCTAACTTGCATGATTTGAATGAAACTAACCCGGACTGGCGGTGTTTTCAGCAGAACTGCCACGATGTTGTTTTATGTGTAGAAAAGAAAAGTTCTCGGAATGTCCTGGAAATCCACGGAGGCACTTTTTAGAATTAATAAGAATTTTTGGCGAAAGAATCAAGGCCAGGGGGGCCACGGGCTGTCCACGAGACAGGGGGGCGCCCCCCCCCCTAGGGCGCGCCCTCCTATCTCGTGGGCCCCCTGGACCTCCTCCGACCTCAATTCCAACTCTATATATACCGTCTCGGGGAGAAAAAAATCAAGGAGAAAGTTTCATCGCATTTCACGACACGGAGCCGCCGCCAAGCCCTAATCTCTCTCGGGAGGGCTGATCTGGAGTCCGTTCGGGGCTCCGGAGAGGGGGATTCATCACCGTCGTCATCATCAACCATCCTCCATCACCAATTTCATGATGCTCACCGCCGTGCGTGAGTAATTCCATCGTAGGCTTGCTGGACGGTGATGGGTTGGATGAGATTTACCATGTAATCAAGTTAGTTTTGTTAGGGTTTGATCCCTAGTATCCACTATGTTCTGAGATTGATGTTGCTATGACTTTGCTATGCTTAATGCTTGTCACTAGGGCCCGAGTGCCATGAGTTCAGATCTGAACCTATTATGTTTTCATGAATATATGTGTGTTCTTGATCCTATCTTGCAAGTCTATAGTCACCTATTATGTGTTATGATCCGACAACCCCAAAGTGACAATAATCAGGACACTTCTCGGTGATGACCGTAGTTTGAGGAGTTCATGTATTCACTATGTTATAATGCTTTGGTCCGGTTCTCTATTAAAAGGAGGGCTTAATATCCCTTAGTTTCCGTAAGGACCCCGCTGAACACGGGAGGGTAGGACAAAAGATGTCATGCAAATTCTTTTCCATAAGCATGTATGACTATTTACGGAATACATGCCTACATTACATTGATGAATTGGAGCTAGTTCTATATCACCCTATGTTATAACTATTGCATGAGGAATCTCGTCCGGCATAATTATCCATCACTGATCCATTGCCTATGAGCTTTTCACATATTGTTCTTCGCTTATTTACTTTTCCGTTGCTACTGTTACAACTACTACAAAAACCCAAAAACATCTATCTTTACTTTTGCTACCGTTACTATTATTATCATACCACTTTTGCTACTAAACACTTTGCTGCAGATACTAAGTTATCCAGGTGTGGTTGAATTGACAAATCAACTGCTAATACTCAAGAATATTCTTTGGCTCCCATTGTGTCGAATCAATAAATTTGGGTTGAATACTCTACCCTCGAAAGTTGTTGCGATCCCCTATACTTGTGGGTTATCAAGACTAATTTCTGGCGCCGTTGCCGGGGAGCATAGCTCTATTCTCTGAGACACTTGGGATTTATATCTGTTGATCACTATGAAGAACTTGAAAGACTATCGAACTACTATTTTGCCCTCAACTACGAGGGGAGGTAAGGAACTGCCATCTAGACTTGCACTAGATTCTCCTTCCGTTATTAGTAAGCTTTCCACACCTAAACCTACTACTGTTATGAATTCTCATATGTCGCATGTTATTGATGATGCCACTTCTGCTATGCATGATGAAACTACTTCTGTGCGTGATACTACTTTTCCATTAGGTGAATTTCTTGATGAACAACTTGCTAGATTTAGGGGGAATGAAATTACTGAAGATCCTATTACTGATGATAGTGATGATGAAGGTCCCCCCAATGATTATGTTTTACCTATTGTTCCTAAGGGTTATGTTATGAATGAAAAAGCTACTATGGAAATTCTTGCTTGCAATGATAGAAATGATCTTAAGAAATTATTAGCTAAATGGAAGCAGCAGTCTCTTAATGCTAGAATGAAACCCGATCCTGCTTTTGCTACTTCACCTATCTGTGTTACTGATAAGGATTATGAATTCTCTGTTGATCCTGATATTATTACTATAGTTGAATCTGATCCTTTTTATGGCCTTGAATCTGAAATTGTTGTGGCACATCTTACCAAGTTGAATGATATAGCCACCCTATTTACTCATGATGAGAAGTCTTGCTATTTATATATCCTTAAGATATTTCCGTTCTCATTAAAGGGCGATGCTAAGACTTGGTATAATTATCTTTCTCTTGGTTGTGTGCGTAGTCCCCAGGATATGATTTATTACTTCTCTGCTAAATATTTCCCTGCTCATAAGAAACAAGCTGCATAATTTTGTGCAAATGAAAGAAGAGAGTCTCCCACAAGCTTGGGGGAGGCTTCTCCGGTTACTTAATGCTTTGCCTGATCATCCTCTTAAGAAAAATGAAATACGTGATATCTTTTATAATGGACTAACCGATGCTTCCAACGACTACTTGGATAGTTGTGCTGGTTGTGTTATCAGGGAAAGAACAGTCGACGAAGCTGAAATACTATTGAATTAAATGTTGACTAATGAAAATAATTGGACTCTTCCTGAGCCAGTTCCTGAAGTAATTCCTGAACCAATTGAGCCAACGCCTGAGCCTATTCCTAAATCCACTCCAAAGAAGAGAGGTGTTTTATTTCTCAGTCCTGAAGATATGCAAGAGGCAAAGAAATTAATGAAAGAAAAAGGTATTAAAGATGAAGATGTTAAGAATTTACCTCCTATTGAAGAAATACATGGTCTGAATATACCGCCTGGAGAACCACATTGTCTTGATAACCCGACACAGGTAGTGAAGGTAAATTCTCTCTATAGATATGATAAAGTGGAAACACCCTCTACTAAATTTCATAGCCCATGCTTAGATGAATTTGATGACTTTGTGGATAGACAAGAAAGTTTTAGTTCTTATGTTGGTAGAGAGTTAAAGAATAATGCTTTCGAGATAGGATGCGTAGATAATCTGGCTAGAGTTAAAGATGAACTTCACCGCGTTAGCAAATATGCTTCTATGGTTGCTACTCAAGCTGAGCAAGTACTTAAAGCTCAAAATGATTTGCTTGAGGAATTGAATAATAAAAATGACTTCGCGGTTAGAGTGGCTACTAGAACTGGTAGAATGACTCAGGAACCTTTGTATCCTGAAGGCCACCCTAAGAGAATCGAGCAAGATTCTCAGAGAAATAATTTAGAGGCACCTAATTCTTCTAAGAAGAAGAAAAAGAAAGACGATAGGACTTTGCATGCTTCTAATGAACCTACTGTAGACACACTTGAGAATCCCAATGATATTTCTATTTCTGATGCTGAAACACAATCAGGTGATGAACATGAACCTAGTGATAATGTTAATGATAATGTTCATGTTGATGCTCAACCTAGCAAAAACAATGATGTAGAGATTGAACCTGCTGTTCATCTTGATAACCCACCATCAAAGAATCAACGTTCTGACAAGAGAGATTTTGTTGCTAGGAAGCACGGTAAAGAAAGAGAACCATGGGTTCAGAAACCCATGCCCTTTCCTCCTAAACCATCCAAGTCAAAGGATGATGAGGATTTTGAGCGCTTTGCTGAAATGATTAGACCTATTTTCCTACGTATGCGCTTAACGGATATGCTTAAAGTAAATCCTTATGCTAAATATATGAAGGATAGCATCACAAATAAAAGAAAGATACCGGAAGCTAAAATTTCCACCATGCTTGCTAATTACACTTTTAAGGGTGGAATACCAAAGAAACTTGGAGACCTGGGTGTACCAACTATACCATGCTCTATTAAAAGAAATTATGTTAGAACTGCTTTATGTGATCTTGGAGCCGGTGTGAGTGTTATGCCTCTCTCTTTATATCGTAGACTTGAATTGAATAAGTTGACACCTACTGAAATATCTTTGCAAATGGCTGATAAATAAACTGCTATACCTGTCGGTATTTGTGAGGATGTGCCTGTTGTGGTTGCAAATGTCACTATCTTAACAGATTTTGTTATTCTTGATATTCCCAAGGACGATAGTATGTCTATTATCCTTGGTAGACCTTTTCTTAATACTGCAGGGGCTGTTATTGATTGCAACAAAGGCAATGTCACTTTTCATGTCAATGGTAATGAGCATACGGTACACTTTCCGACGAAACAATCTCAAGTTCATAGTATCAATTCTATTGAAAAAGTTCCAACTATCATTTTTGGAGGTTTTGAATTTTCTCTCCCTACTGTCAAGAAAAAGTATGATATTCTTATTGTTGGGGATTTCCATATCCCCGTTGAGTTAACTTAGTGTTATTCAAAATTTCTCCGGTTTTGTGTTATCCAGAATGAGTTTGTTAACAAGACTTGATCAACCTTGTTAGTGGATTCATTTTGATGATCACGAGATGGATGAAACTAGAAGGCACAACCTTCTGTACCCTCTTTTTACTTTCTATTATTTAGAATAAATAAAGCAAAAATAGTATTATCTGTCTGTTTTCTGAATTATCTGTGTATTAAAAAAATAGTCCAAAAAAATGCTCCAAATGCCCTGCAAATTTAATATGATTTTTTCTGGAATATTTGAGGATTTTAGGCACTGAAAACACTGCAGGAGGGCCAAGCACCAGGCCACAAGAGAGGAGGGCGCGCCCCCCCTGTAGGGCGTGCCCCCTGTCTTGTGGGCCCCTGGTGGCTCCCCTCCACTTATGCCAGCACCCACACACTTCATCTTCTACCCAAAAAAATCCCCATCCAGCTCAAGCCCGAGTTCTAGCTCGTTTTGCTGCGATTTTCGATCTCTTAGCTCAAAGCTCCATTCACAAAACTGCTTTGGGAGATTGTTGCTTGGTATGTGACTCCTCCGTTGGTCCAATTAGTTTTTGTTCTAGTGCTTTATTCATTGCAAATTTTTGCTGCATAGGTGACCATGTTCTTGAGCTTGCATGTTAAATTTTTGAGGTCCCAAGCAATTCCAATGCATGATATAGGCTCTAGGCACTTGTAGGCGTAGTTGCTATCAATCTTGTTTAGTTTTATCCACTTTTATTTTAAAGTTACTAAAATTTCATAAATTTTCAGAAAATGTTAAGGAGGTTCTTTAAAGGCTCTTCTAGCCAAAGCTCTAAGGAAAAACAAGACAAAGAGAAGGAAAAAACCAAGTATAATCTTCCTTGCTTAGCGGAAGTACGGTCATGTGAACGGCCATGTGAGGATTTCTTGAAGGAAGCCGAAATTCATGAAGACTTTTATGCTTTAACCGGGACTGCAGGCCTCACAGGTTTCATGAACGACCGAATCGATCAGTATCTCTTACTTATCAATACTTTCGTTGAAAACTTTTATTATTATCCTAAGAAGTCACCGCCTCCAGTATCATTTCATTTATATGATGAATTCAAAGAAATGTCTTTACGTCATTTTTGCACGGTATGTAGGATACCTTATGAGGGAGAATTAGAGGAACCCCATCGTGAATATGTGGATGGCTTCGTTAAAACTATTGTTGTAGAAGAGCCAAAGAAGGGCTCTGAGGCAAAAGTCTCTAGCATACACTTTCCTGTTTTACGCTACTTTGCCATATTTGCTAGTAGAAGCTTAATTGGTCGTGGGAATAGTGAAAATTTGAGCGTTCCAGATATTATTATTCTTCAACATGCTTTCCTGGGAGACAATACTTTTAGTATGGGTGCCGTCGTTGCTAAACGGCTAGCCCTGAATCGTACAAAGGCCCCATATTTGGAGGTATCTATGCTGCACGTCTTGCTGAACATTTTCAGATACCCATTAGGCACCTTGAGGAGGAGGAGACAAAATTACTTCCTCACATTTTAGATTACAAGAGCATGGTAGCACACAAGTTTATCATTGACAACGAAGAAAAGATGCTTTTGTATAAACTTAGATTTAATAAGAAACACATTGAGATTATTATTTTTCCTGCGCCTCTATTGTTCGATTTGCTTGCAAAAAAAATCTCGTCACCCCGGAAGCGGTGAACAATCATCGAGCACAAGCTTTCATTCCAGAGCCTGAACCTGAACCGGAACCTGAGCTGGACCCTTATCGTGCATCATCTGTCCAGTGGGATCCGGAGATGACCAGCCAGTGGTATCCTGATACACCTCCCACTACACCTGGGAGAGTAGCGGCAGTCCTTGGTATTAGACCAACTTAGGCCAAAAGCCTAAGCTTGGGGGAGTACGTATTTCTCACCGACTTTACATTCATGTTCACACACTAGTCTTCGGTGCTCATACTCTTTCACTGTATTATCCATGTTAGTTTAAATTTCTTTTTCTAGCCTTCTTCTTGTGTGTTTGTTAAACCTTAAGAAAAACCAAAAAAAATAGTTTGTTTAATTTCCTTGCTTGTAGTAGAAATTAAAATGAAAACCCAAAAAGATTTCTCGTTCTTCTTTTACTTGTTGGGAGCTTTCCCGTGTAAATAGTTTTATTTTCTTTTCTTTCTTTTGGGGGTCGACAAGACCATATTGAAAATGCTTAGTGGCTCTTATATGCATGATTGATTATTTATGTTTAGAGCCCATATTACTTGTCTTCTCTCTTGAGTTGAATGCTTGCAGATTCCAGCTTAGTCCAATGCACATGCACTCTTATTATTATACACATCGTTCGGTCGTGCAAGTGAAAGGTAATAATGATAATTTATGATGGACTTATTGGGATGAGAAAAGCTGGTACGAACTCGACCTCTTTTGTTTTTGTAAAATATGATGATTCATCGTTTCTGAGTCAGCTATTATGAAGTAAACATATTTGCAATGACATTTAGGGATTATAGTTACTTGTGCCATGCTTGATTAGCTATGAGCTATAATGGTTTACCTTGCGTGCCAACATGCTATTAGAATGATTATGATGGGGTATGATGGGATGGTATCCTCCTTTGAATGTATTAAGTGACTCAACTTGGCACATGTTCATGCATGTAGTTGAATCAAATCAACATAGCCTTCATGATATTTACGTTCATGGTGGATTATATCCTACTCATGCTTGTATTTGGTGTGAATTAATTTTAATGCATGCTTACGACTGTTGTCGCTCTCCCAGTTGGTCGCTTCCCAGTCTTTTGCTAGCCTTCACCTGTACTAAGCGGGAATACTACTTGTGCATCCAAACTCCTTAAACCCCAAACACTAGTAGAAAAGGGGGCAATGGTCCAGGCGGGGTCAGCCCATTAGTCCCGGTTCAGTCCAGAACTGGGACTAATGGTGGCATTGGACCCGGTTCGTGAGCCCCGGGGGCCGGCCGGGCCACATGGGCCATTGGTCCCAGTTCTTCTGGACCTTTTGGTCCCGGTTGGTGGGACGAACCGGGACCAATGGGCCTCGCTCCTGGCCCACCACTATTGGTCCCAGTTGGTGGATTGAACCGGGACCAAAGGCTGCCCTTTAGTCCCGGTTCATGCCACCAACCAGGACCAATGAGGTGCCTATATATACCCCCTCGCATAAGAGCAGAGCACACTGCTCTATTATTTCTGGCAGCCGAGGGGGAGAGGGCTTGGTGGTGCTCTAGCTCACCTCCTATGCACACAAGGTGTTCGATGGAATGCCCGAGCCACACTACTTAAGCTTTCTCCTCTCCAAGATCGACCTCCAAGCTCCATTTTCCTCAATATTTGTCTAGGTTTAGCGGTCCGTCACGCCCCGTCCCCGTCTTCACCGCCGTCGATCATCCGCGCCGATCTCATCGCCGGCACCACCATGGTGAGCCTCTTGTTCTTATCTTCTTTCTGAAAGGAAAAATATTCTTACTTGTATGTTTAGATAGATACTTGTATTATTTTCTTACTTTTATTATTGCATCTTATATAGTGCGATGGTCTTGGTATCCGCCCCCGTCGGCCCTCGTCCTGTCTATGATTCGGATGTGGTATATATTATCTTTTCATAACTATTGGTTCATTTATTGTTTATGAAAATTATGCCGACCAACGTGACATAGATTTTATTTATCTAGGAGGTTGTTGAACCGGAAATTCCAACCGACCCTATTG
The DNA here is from genome assembly GCF_018294505.1 of Triticum aestivum. Taxonomy (NCBI): domain Eukaryota; kingdom Viridiplantae; phylum Streptophyta; class Magnoliopsida; order Poales; family Poaceae; genus Triticum; species Triticum aestivum. The sequence continues at coordinate 58,608,302 of NC_057810.1, read as the reverse complement.
TCGAGAGTATAAATTTAATTGAAGAAGAAAACAATTTCTTGAAGGAAAAAATAAGAAAAATTGAGGAGGAGAAGATGATATTGGAGTTGCATGTTGCAGATGTCGTCGATGATCACAAGATCATGATGGATGCAATGCACTTGAAGATTAGAAAGATTAGAAAATATGCCATTCATATCGAGGCTTGGTATCATTATGTCGTTGGATCAGTTGTTACCTTGGTTGCGATTATGATCGCATTTGTTTTCACATTAAAATGTTTTACATAGTGTCAATGTATGGTTTAATTAATTTAGATGCTCTGCAGAGCTTTATGTTCTTCTGCAATGATTTTCGCTTGAAGATGAGAACTATGTATGTACTTTGGTTTTAATGTGATGATGAACTTCTATTAATTTGGTCACTTAATTATCTATTCATGATGTTCTGTAATGATTTTTGACACACTTAATTATATATAAGGCACGCAGATGAACCGGCAATGGATGTACGGTAACAGACACACCTCTGAGTACATTAAGGGCGTGCATGATTTTCTCGAAGTGGCTGAGGCAAACAAGCAGAATGGTTTTATGTGTTGTCCATGCCCTATATGTGGGAATACGAAGTCTTACTCTGACCGGAAAATCCTTCACACCCACCTTCTTTACAAGGGTTTCATGCCACACTATAATGTTTGGACGAGGCACGGAGAAATAGGGGTTATGATGGAAGACGACGAAGAAGAAGAGTACGATGACAACTATGTGCCCCCTGAATACGGTGATGCTACTGAACATCAAGAGGAACCAGACGATGTGCACGATGATGCTGCAACGGGCGAAGCTGCTGAAGATCAAGAGGAACCAAATGATGTGCCCGATGATGATGATCTCTACCGGGTCATTACCGATGGAAGGACGCAATGCGAAAGTCAAAAGGAGAAGCTGAAGTTCGATCGCATGTTAGAGGATCACAAAAAAGGGTTGTACCCCAATTGCGAAGATGGCAACACAAAGATCGGTACCATACTGGAATTGCTGCAGTGGAAGGCAGAGAATGATGTGCCAGACAAAGGATTTGAGAAGCTACTGAAAATATTGAAGAAGAAGCTCCAGAGGATAACGAATTGCCCAACAGTACATACGCAGCAAAGAAGGTCGTATGCCCTCTAGGATTGGAGGTGCAGAAGATACATGCATACCCTAATGACTGCATCCTCTACCGCCGTGCTTACAAGGATCTGAACACATGTCCGGTATGCGGTGCATTACGGTATAAGATCAGACGAGATGACCCTGGTGATGTTGACGGCGAGCCCCCCAGGAAGAGGGTTCCTGCGAAGGTGATGTGGTATGCTCATATAATACCACGGTTGAAACGTCTGTTCAGAAACAGAGAGCATGCCAAGTTGATGCGATGGCACAGTGAGGATCATAAGAAAGACGGGAAGTTGAGAGCACCCACTGACGGGTCGCAGTGGAGAAAAATCGAGAGAAAGTACTGGGATGTGTTTGCACGTGACCCAAGGAACGTATGGTTTGCTTTAAGCGCAGATGGCATTAATCCTTTCGGGGAGCAGAGCAGCAATCACAGCACCTGGCCCGTGACTCTATGTATGTATAACCTTCCTCCTTGGATGTGCATGAAGTGGACGTTCATTATGATGCCAGTTCTCATCCAAGGCCCTAAGCAACCCGGCAACGACATTGATGTGTATCTAAGGCCATAAGTTGAAGAACTTTTACAGCTGTGGAATGGAAACGGTGTACGTACGTGGGATGAGCACAAACAAGAGGAATTTGACCTAAAGGCGTTGCTATTCGTGACCATCAACGATTGGCCCGCTCTCAGTAACCTTTCAGGACAAACAAACAAGGGATACCACGCATGCGCGCACTATTTACTTGACACCAAAAGTATATACCTGGGAAGCTGTAGGAAGAATGTGTACCTGGGCCATCGTTGATTTCTTCCGACCAACCATCAATGTCGAAAGAAAGCCAAGCATTTCAAAGGCGAGGCAGATCATCGGAAGAAGCCCGCCATGCGTACCGGTGATCACGTACTTGCTATGGTCAATGATTTACACGTAATCTTTGGAAAGGGTCCCGGAGGACTAGCTGTTCTGAGTGACACTGGGGGACACGCACCCATGTGGAAGAAGAAATCTATATTTTGGGACCTACCCTACTGGAAAGACCTAGAGGTCCGCTCTTCGATCGACGTGATGCACGTGATGAAGAACCTTTGCGTGAACCTGCTAGGCTTCTTGGGCGTGTATGGGAAGACAAAAGATACACCTGCGGTACGAGAGGACCTGCAACGTTTGCACGAAAAAGACGACATGCCTCCGAAGCAGTATGAAGGTCCTGCCAGCTACGCTCTTACCAAAGAAGAGAAGGAAATATTCTTTGAATGTCTGCTTAGTATGAAGGTCCCAACTGGCTTCTCGTCGAATATAAAGGGAATAATAAATATGGCTGAGAAAAAGTTTCAAAACCTAAAATATCATGACTGCCACGTGATTATCACGCAACTGCTACCGGTTGCATTGAGGGGGCTTCTACCGGAAAACGTCCGATTAGCCATTGTGAAGCTACGTGCATTCCTCAATGCAATCTCTCAGAAGGTGATCGATCCAAAAATCGTACCAAGGCTAAGGAGTGATGTGGCGCAATGTCTTGTCAGTTTCGAGCTTGTGTTCCCACCATCCTTCTTCAATATCATGACGCACGTCCTAGTTCATCTAGTCGACGAGATTGTCATTCTGGGGCCCGTATTTCTACACAATATGTTCCCCTTTGAGAGGTTCATGGGAGTCCAAAAGAAATATGTCTGTAACCGCGCTAGGCCAGAAGGAAGCATCTCCATGGGCCATCAAACTGAGGATGTCATCAGGGTTTGTGTTGACTTCATTCCTGGCCTTAAGAAGATAGGTCTCCCTAAATCGCGGTATGAGAGGAGACTGACTGGAAAAGGCACGCTTGGAAGGAACTCAATAATATGTAGGGACGGATATTCCTAGTCTCAAGCACACTGCACAGTTCTACAGAACTCTACCTTGGTGATACCTTATGTTGATGAACACAAGAACAGTCTGCGCTCCAAACACCCAGAGCAGTGCGACGACTGGATTACATGTGAACACATCAGGACTTTCAACAGTTGGTTGGAAACACGTCTCAGAGGTGACAACACTGTTTGTGATGAGTTGTACTTGTTGTCCAGGGGACCATCTTCGACTGTTACAATTTGGAAAGGATACGATATAAATGGGAATACATTTTACACGATTGACCAAGATCAAAAGAGCACCAACCAAAACAGTGGTGCCCGCTTTGATGCAGCCACCGAGAGGGGAAAGGACACATATTATGGTTACATAGTGGACATATGGGAACTTGACTATGGACATGATTTTAAGGTCCCTTTGTTTAAGTGCAAATGGGTCAATCTGTCAGAAGGCAGGGTATAGGTAGACCCACAGTATGGAATGACAACAGTGGATCTGAAAAATCTTGGGTACACTGACGAACCGTTCGTCCTAGACAATGATGTGGCACAGGTTATCTATGTGAAGGACATGTCTACCAAACCGAGAAAAAGAAAAGATAAGGAAGCGAATACATCATACGATGAGCCAAAGCACCACATAGTTCTTTTAGGAAAAAGGGACATCGTGGGAGTGGAGGGCAAGACAGACATGTCTGAAGATTATGAAAAGTTTCATGAAGTTCCTCCCTTCAAAGTCAAGGCTGACCCAAGCATCCTGATAAACTATGAAGATTATCCATGGTTACGGCGCAATAAGAAAATGACACAAGCGAAGAAAAAGTGAAGACTTTCTACCGCAACTATTATGATGATACCATGCCAACTTTGTAACGGACGAGTATTATACCATTGTCCGTTTTGTACGTGCACATGCTATGTGGGTGAAATTATGATACCATGCCAACTTTCAACTTTTTCAGAGTTCATTTGAAATTCTTTAATGTCTTATGGTTCGGCCCTCGTAATACCATTAATCCCGGTTCGCTCCTTGTCAACTATGTTCTCACAAAGAACACTCAAGAGGGCAGCCACGTGGGCCATTGGTCCCGGTTCGTCTGGACCTTTTGGTCCCGGTTCCACGCACGAACCGGGACCAATGCGCCTCACCCCTGGCCCATGACCATTAGTGCCGGTTTGTGCCACAAACCGGGAGTAAAGGGTTGGTCCTCGTTGCGGTCAGAGTTTAGTCCCACCTTGCTAACCGAAGGGTGCTCACACCGGTTTATAAGCCCCTCCCTCTCTGCCTTGTTGAGCTCCTCTCAAAGTGAAAATAGATGCCCTTATACAGGTAATTTGACCTAAATTCATACTGAATTTCTCTGAAATTCATAGAAATTTATTATGAATTTAGGTTGAATTCTCTCTATAGGCGCATCTATGCTCATTTTTTTAGTAAAGTTAATCACAAACTTGTGATTCACACAAATTTCAAAGAATTCAAATTTTAACTATTCAAATCTGAAAACTAATGGCACTAAAAGAAAGTTTATAATTTTTCTGACCTAAAAGCAAAAAGAGTTAAAAAAAATAAAGCAAAAAACAAAAGAAAATTAATAATGCAAAAAACAAAACAAAAAATTGGAAAAAAAACTAAAAAAACTGCCACCTATTGGGCCACCACGGCCTAAATATGACTAGAAACCCAACCTGGGCCAGGATTCAGGCCCGCAGAAGGCCCAATAGGCCCACAGCAGCATAGTGTGAGATTAGGCCCGAAAGCCTATAGTTGAGAGGAGCTCGAGAGGGTGGGCGCAGCAGCGCTTATAAACCACTCTCGAGCCCTCTCAACTAGCGAGGTGGGACTAAACTTTGGCCACGACGCGGGCAGCATAGGGGCCTTTGGTCCCGATTGGTGGCACCAACCGGGACTAAAGGGGGCATTGGTACCGGTTCGTGGCACCAACCGGGACCAATGCCCCCCCTTTAGTCCCGGTTGGTGCCATCAACCCGGACCAAAGGCCGCTGCTTCCCGCCCTTTGGGCTGCCGAAAATTGGCCTTTGGTCCCGGTTGGTGGCACAAACCGGGACTAAAGGGAGGCATTGGTCCCGATTGGTGCCACGAACAGGGACCAATGCTTCGACTATATAAGAAACACTTGTGAAAAATTCTCAGTTTTCATCGCCAGTTGCCCCCATCCCCCGATGACGCCGAGCTCATCGACGCCGTCAGGCTGCTCCACCTCGCCGTCACCGCCGCCGCCGCCAAGGCCGTCGCCTCCCCGAGCCCGCGCCGTCCAAGTCGCCGGCCTCCTAGAGCCCGCGCCGTCCTCGTCGCCGGCCTCCCCGAGCCCGCACCGTCCAAGTCGCCGGCCTCCCCGAGCCCGCGCCATCCTCGTCACCGGCCTCCCCGAGCTCGCGCCATCCTCGTCGCCGGCCTGCCCGAGCCCGCCGTCCTCGTCCCCGTCGCCGCCTGCCTCTCCGAGCCCACCCTCCTCGTCCCTGTCACCGCGTGCCACCCGAGATCGCCGTCCCCATCACCGCGTGCCACCCCGAGCCCCTGCCCCGTCCCGCCCCCACGCGTCGGCGCCCTCGCCGCCCCCGTCGTCGCCATCGTCATCGCTAGCCGCCCCCGCTGTGAGGCGTCGCGCCGCCCCGGCTCTGTTTTTTTCATTTTTATTAGTTTAATTATTTGTTCATATATATATATATAATGTATATGTGTATGTATGTGGCTATGCGGCTCTGTTTTTTTTATTTTTATTAGTTTAGTTTTTTTGTTCATATATATATAATGTATATGTGTATGTATGTAGATGTTCAAAATGTATAAAAAAATTGTTCAGAGCATGTTTTTGTTCATATATGTATTTTTTGTTCATATGTGTATTAATGCTTTCATATATGCAAAAGATAGATTTTTAGAAAAGTTAGGATTTTTTTCTGTTCATAGATTTTTTTTGGTGATATTAGTTATTGTAGAATATACAAATGTTTGTATATTCATATGAACAATGCATTAGGCAAAATCTTTACTTTTTTCGAAATTTTCTATTTGACCATTTTTTTTAGAAAAAACAAGCAATACTAAAAGAATGGGAGGAAAAAGGAAAATAAGAAGAGGAAGAAAGGAGGAGAAGAGGAGAAATAAATAGGAAGAGGAAAAAAGAAGAAAAAGAAGAGGAGAAGAAGAAAGGAATAGAGGAGAAGAAGAGAAAATAGAATATTTTCCATTTTTTCTTGTTCTCCCTATTCCTTTCTTGTTCTCCTCTTTTTTTTTCTTTTTTTCTTCGATCTTCTCTTCTATTCCTTTCTTCTTCTCCTCTTTTTATTTCTTCTTTTGTCTTCTTATTTTTTATCGGGTATGTCGTTGTCCATACCCCCTCCCGATAACTTCAACACGAGGGGGGAGGGTCGATATACCCCCTCCCCGATAACATTATTTTCCCATGTATATATGTCGTCGTTGTCGATATAAGCCCTCCTGGATAACTTCGACATGAGGGGCGGTCGATACATATACCCCCTCTCGACTGTGATAACTTATACCACGACAGCGCCCCCCTCGGCCCTCTCGCTCGACCAAAACTCTCAAGGACACCCAAACCCTAGAGAAAAATCGATGTTGGTATCCTACCCCCTCCCGCCGCGCCCCTACCCGACAAACTCTCTCGAGGCAGCGTCGAGGCCACTAATTAATATGATGCCTTACTGTGATTAGCTAGCTAGTTCTACGTTTGCCACTAATATATCCATATCTGTCATGTTTGAATAATAATTGCCATGTTGTAAATATTTGTAGAAACTATGGACACCCCCTGAGATGAAGCAACATAAGTGATGTTGGAGGAGATAATCGCACATGGAAGTGATGTCGTCTTATCGTTTTTGAACGACACCGATGGTATGGAAGGACAGGGTGAAGAAGCAGGCAATTGTGATGGCTCCTTTGACCCAATGCCGGTGCAAGAAGGAGACCATGAGGACGGCTCCGGTGACCCAATGACGGTGCAAGAAGGAGACCGTGATGACGGCTTCGGTGACCGAACCAAGTCTGGCCAGGTATATATATTAGTTAAGCCTGTGCTGACTAGCTAATTGATGCATTCATTGTTTTGGTATCACTACTAGGGAAAACCTTATACACAGAATCTTAGCAGCAGCGCGGCTCAAAAAGAAGCGCTACTACTAATTAGCAGTAGCGCGGGTTTTTAACCCTCGCTACTACTAAGTTGATAGTAGTAGCGCAGGTTTTTAACCCTCGCTACTACTAAGCGGTCTCTACCATGCCCCCCGACACATACCATAGTAGTAGCGAGGGGTATAAACCCGCGCTACTACTAAGTTGATAGTAGTAGCGCGGTTTTATACCCCTCGCTACTACTAAGTACGAGGTAGGTGAAGTCGCCATATCCTCGGCCGAATCCCTATCTCCTCCCCCAAATCGCTCCTCTCTTCCACCACTCTCTCCTCTCACTTTCCATACGCTCTCACATGGACCTCTTGACCATGCACCCATCCTCCTCAATGGCGCCGAAAGAGGCCGTCGCCTCGTGCCACCGGCGTCTAGGAGCTCGCTGGTCTTCCACCAACGTCTAGGAGGCCGCCGCCTCGCGCCACCACACCGGAGCACGTCGCCACCGGTGACTAGCTCCACTGCTCCCTAGATCAGCTTCCTCTCTCCCTCAGTTTTCCTTTTCTCTCTCTCCCTCTGGTTTGGCTCACCCTCCCATGTCCATGCCCGTGCAGGTCGTCGCCATGGATGACCCGGAGCTATCTGGCATGGTCGGGAAGAGGAGCCCCACGCCGCGGCCTGGCTCTGCCATGGAAACGGGCCCTCTCCAACAACCACTGCTGGATCTGGTCTTCCGCTGTCTGTTCATGCCTCCGGCGACGCCAATCATCGCTAGATCTTACCATTGCTGCCATTGACAGCACGCACGGGATCGAGATTTTTTTGTTTTTGAAAGTAATAGCAGTAGCGCAGGGTATAAGACCCGCTACAGCTAATTAGCTGTAGCGCTGTTTGCAACGCATGCTATAGCTAACCATGTATAGCAGTAGAGTGTGTGAACACGCGCTACTGCTACAAGTTAGTTGTGGCGCCGTATCAGTAGCGCGGGCACCCGCACTACTGATACACCCAAAACCCGCGTTGCTGCTAGGCTTTTCCCTAGTAGTGTATATGTACACATATTAATTAATCTCGTCTTTCTTCTTTTTTCTAGCCCTCCGGATCGAGCACAACTTCAGTAAGGAGACGAGGCTCGAAGAAAAAGTTGAGCTCGGATGAAAGGTTTGAGATCACAGCAATCGCGCGCGACGGTGAACCGATTGAACCCATCCGGACAAAGAACGCATTTGCTGCTCAGTGCGGGGTTCTTGTTAGGGACAAGATCCCGATCAGCATCCACCAATGGTATAAGCCTAAGGAGGAGGACCCTCAGGTGTCTTATGTCAATGATATGCAGAAAGATGATCTTTGGACTGAGCTGAAGGCAAATTTCACCCTACCACTAGAGGAGGATCCGGAGAAGCCAGTTCAAGAGCAATTAATCAAGTCTTGTGCTCTTAAGAAGATGGCAGGCCTAATCAGGAGGTGGAGGAAAGAGCTGAAAAAGTTTTTCGACAAAGAAGAGACACCAGAATTCATCGGCAAATATGAGAAGATCAGAGATCATTGGCCCGCATTTGTGGCCCACACGACATCGAAAAAGAGTAAGAAGATGTCGGCGACAAACAAGCAAAATGCTGTGAAGAAGAAGTTTCACCATCGCACGGGGTCAGGTGGCTACCTCAAAGCCCGGCCTAAGTGGTCTAAGGCTGAGAATGATCTGGTTGATAAAGGGATTGAACCAGAGACAATGATATGGCCAGACCGTTGCCGGACTTGGTTCTTCGGGGCTGGCGGAACCTTGGACCCTGTATCAGGGAAGTGCCTTTGGATGGAGCAACTAAAAACACCAGTCACAAGGCTTCGGCAGTATATTGAAGCAGCGTAGCAAGGGACGTTCGTTCCAGAAAGGGAGAAGGACGAGCTCACAATGGCCCTCGGGAATCCTGAGCACCCTGGACGGACACGAGGCACGCCAGGCTCCATTCCGTGGAAGGTTGGTTTTCCGGACGCAGGGGGTTACAAAACCCAGGAGAGGAGGAAGAAACTGGAGCAGAGCCAACTGCAGGCGCTGCATGAAAGGGTACAAGGGCTAGAGGAACGAGAAGCAGATCGCAGCAAACGACCTGTCGAAGCTTCCCCCGAAGCTACCCAGCCATCTCAGCGGAGAAGCAGCGTGGCTTCCACCGAGCTGCTTCAGCCGGAGCATGTCTTGACGGCTCCTGCCAGCTATCCCGTAGATGCTATCACGGAGTCTCAAAATTGCCACATTATGACGCGGTGGATGAATTTGAAGGTCAAGGTGGCTATTGGCTCTGTTTATCGTACTAAACATGGCGCAACTTTTCACTGCCTGCCATTTCTAGAAGGATATGCTAGGGTGACGGTGGATGAAATGACGAAGGGATTTGAGGACCTCTAGCTTGACTACTCTACCGGTGAAGGGGAGACTAGGCTGGGTTCTGCTCCGAAGACTCCATGCCTATGGCGGAAGGAGCTCATCAACCTTCCGAACTGGACGCCTTCGCCTCCTCCTCCTCCTCCTCCTCCGGTGAGTCAGGGCACTCTGCCTCCTCCACCGCCTCCTCCTCCGGCAAGTGACAATCAGGGCACTGGGCCTCCTTCTCCAGTGCGTGGCGGCACTCAGCCTCCTTCTCCGCCTGCGCCAGCGCGCCTGAGCAGCCAGCAGCGTCCTCCTTCTCCGCCTCGCCAGCAAGGACGAAAGAGACCCGCCGCCGCCCCGGCTGCTCCGGCGCGTCGTAGTCCTTCTCCTCCGCCTTGTAAGCAAGCACGAAAGAAGACAGATGCCGCAGCTGCTCCATCTGCTCCGGCATCTAGCAGTACAGCCAGAGGCGGGAGGAAATACAGATATGGTCCTTCTCTCAAGCCTCTAGAAAAGTTACCGTACGAGAGGACCGAGGAGGAAAACGCAAAGATCGTGCGGGCCGAAGTGGACGACTTCTTTGAAGGGTTGAAAGCAAAGAGACATCCACCTCAGGAGGAGAGACATATCTCCAAGCAGAGCGGTCGGGAAGTACTGTCAGACATCAAAGGTCAAGAGAATGAGCAGCTGCAAAAAAAATTGCCCAGCTCGGCGAACAAGCAAATCAATCATGCCCCCCGCTCAATGTGTCCAGCGGCAACATCATCACTAATGCTCTGGGAACGGTGGCCGGTTATGGCAATCTTGCAGATTACCTGCCTGACGATCAACTTCCTGATTTCATGGAGGTGGACGAACACAGATATGAGTACGGGAAGCCTCTTGTCGAAGATGAAAAATCTCTAACAACGATGATGCGAAGATTCCATAATTGGTACATGAAAACCTGCAGAGAGTCTGGGGGCGAATACGTTGTTTCTGAACATTAAAGACGAGCACGACCTCGTTGGAACTGATCTGTTGCCTGTTCCATTTGAGGAGTTCTTCGAGTTCTTCAATCAAAAGGCCCTCGATAAATTAACGGTATTTTGCTACTGTTTGTAAGTACTATTGCTGTCATTAAGTCTCTATATATAGCTCAGCTCTTTCATTGCATGTATTTATAATTAATTATCCTCACTATATTATGCAGATTGAAGATCGTCGAGTGCAGAAAACAAGAAATATATGATATTGGATTCATTAACACAAATATCATAGATGAAATTCAGGTAAAAAGCACGGCGATGAGGCCGAGGCCAACTTGCTACAATCGTTGATCAAAAATCAAAACAAAGATTTAATACTCTTTCCTTACAACTTTGAGTGAGTGTTACTGTCGTGTGCATATTCGGTTTCCCTTATTACTCGAGCGAGGTTATAGTAATGTAATTGATGAGTTATGCATGCGTGCGCAGCTTCCACTATGTTCTTCTGGAGATTAAGCTTGACCGGGGACTAGTAACCGTATTAGACTCGAGACGAAAAGATCCCGAAACCTATGCGGACATGACTAAATTGCTCAACAAGTAAGTTCAATCGATCATTATCGCACCATATCGGCAACTTTTTGTTCATTTCCTGATATCTCAAGTAATAATAATTATTTTCTTTGTCTTGCAGGGTTTGGAAACAGTTCACCGCAGAAGCTCCGGGACTGCCGAAGGAGGTGCGATATACATACCCGAAAGTAAGTACTACTAGGTAGCTAGCTAGTTGCGCGCATCTCCCATTGATTCTATAGCTATACTTTCATCAATGCCATTTATAATGCTTCATTATCAGTTTGATTGACCTCTATTTCTCGTAAAGTGCTTGTGGCAGGAACAAGGGAATGATTTCTGTGGATACTACGTGTGCGAGTTCATCTACAACGCGACTTTGAAAAATAAGCGGGGCTACTCTCAAAGACAATATGAAGTGCGTAAGCAATAATATTCACAATTTCATTTTATTACACCATCATTTCTGTTGAGTTTCATTCATATATATGTATTAATTAACCCCCTTCTTCAAATTAGACGTGGCAGATGCGGAATGAACTCCTAGAACAAGATCGAAAGAAAGAAATTCAAGAGGAATTGGCGGGATTCTTTCTTGACCACGTCATCAATAAAGCCGGAGAATACCATGTGGAAGTTGATTTCAATTGCTAGGGGATTGTAATTAAGAGATCTTACATATTGTATATGTATGTAGCCAGTAGCGTCGTATAGATAATACGAAAACTTGTTGTTCGACCAATCTCTCGGAGAAGGCGAGGTCGATCGATCACTTATCTCGGTATGCATGACGAACTTCTGTACTTAATGGTTCCCTTCATTTTCTTACTAGCTAGCGTGTCGAGGGCCTCTCTATGTATAGTACGCAGCGTCGACCAAGCACGGACATCAGAGAGGACACTTCTCTCTATTAATTAGCTAGCTAACACAATATATGAAACACCTAAATTAACCGCCCAAAACCCCCAATCCCCCCCCTTCAAAAAAAACAAAAACCCCAGCCACTGAAATGTTGACGCGTGGATGCCTTTTGGTCTCGGTTGGTGCCACCAACCGGGACCAAAGGCCCTCCTGCCTGGGCTCGGCGCACCGGCCACGTGGAAGCCCATCTGTCCTGGTTCGTGTTAGAACCGGGACTAAAGGGGGGAGGCATTTGTAACGACCCTTTAGTCCCGGTTCAGGAACCGGGACAAAAGGCCCTCACCAACCGGGACTAATAGGGGTATTTCTACTAGTGAAAGTTGTTCCATATGAGTCCACCATACCTTCCTATATGCGGTATTTACCTGCTGTTCCAAGTAAATTTATATGTGCCAAACTCCAAACCTTCAAATGAAATTCTGTTTTGTATGCTCGAGCAGCTCATGTTTCAACTAGGGCTGCCTATATCCTCCATGCTAGGTGGGTTATTCTCAAGAGGAGTGGACTCCGCTCCTCATTCACGAGAAAGGGCCGGTAACCAGGATGCCCAGTCCCATGATCCAAAAAGTTCAAAACAAATCAAAATAATTAAACAAAACTCCCCCAGGGCTGTTGTATGTTGGAGGCACTCGTTGTTTCGAGCAACCCATGGATTGATGCTTGTTTGTGGTTGGGGGAGTATAAACCTTTACCATTCTGTTTGGGAACTGCCTATAATGCATGTAGTATGGAAGATACAACCATCTCATAGTTGTTGCGTTGACAGCGAAAGTATGCCGCTCAAAATGTTATTCAATCTCTATTTTAAAATCGAGCTCTAGCACCTGTACAAATCCCTGCTTCCCTATGCGAAGGGCCTATCCTTCTTAGTAAAAGCACCCGCTAGAGAGCACACTGTCATTTGCATTCATTATTATTGGTTTATATTGGGTATGTGTTGACTGGATCTCTTTTACCATGAATTACAATGTTTAGTCAGTCCTTGATCTTTAAAGGTGCTCTGCATTTATGTTTTGCAGTCTCAGAAAGGGCTAGCGAGATACCATTTTGTTATATCATGTTATGATTATTTTGAGAAAGTGTTGTCATCCGAGTTTTATTATTATGGCTCGCTAGCTGATTATGCTATTGATATGAGTAATTGTGAGACCTATGTGTTATTGTGAGTATGGTTAGTTCATAATATTTGCTGAAACTTGAATGCTGGCTTTTCATGTTTACAACAACAAGAGCAAACAGAGTTTGTAAAAGTTTTCCTTTATCACTTTTAGTTTATCAACTGAATTTCTTGAGGACAAGCAAAGGTTTAAGCTTGGGGGAGTTGATACGTCTCCAACGTATCTACTTTTCCAAACACTTTTGCCTTGTTTTGGACTCTAACTTGCATGATTTGAATGAAACTAACCCGGACTGACGTTGTTTTCAGCAGAACTGCCATGATGTTGTTTTATGTGTAGAAAAGAAAAGTTCTCGGAATGTCCTGGAAATCCACGGAGGCACTTTTCAGAATTAATAAGAATTTTTGGCGAAAGAATCAAGGCCAGGGGGCCCACGGGCTATCCACGAGACAACCCCCCCTAGGGCGCGCCCTCCTATCTCGTGGGCCCCTGGACCTCCTCCGACCTCAACTCCAACTCCATATATACCGTCTCAGGGAGAGAAAAAATCAAGGAGAACGTTTCATCGTGTTTCACGACACGGAGCCGCCGCCAAGCCCTAATCTCTCTCGGGAGGGCTGATCTGGAGTCCGTTCGGGGCTCTGGAGAGGGGGATTCGTCACCGTCGTCATCATCAACCATCCTCCATCACCAATTTCATGATGCTCACCGCCGTGCGTGAGTAATTCCATCGTAGGCTTGTTGGACGGTGATGGGTTGGATGAGATTTACCATGTAATCAAGTTAGTTTTGTTAGGGTTTGATCCCTAGTATCCACTATGTTCTGAGATTGATGTTGCTATGGCTTTGCTATGCTTAATGCTTGTCACTAGGGCCCGAGTGCAATGATTTCAGATCTGAACCTATTATGTTTTCATGAATATATGTGTGTTCTTGATCCTATCTTGCAAGTCTATAGTCACCTATTATGTGTTATGATCCGACAACCCCAAAGTGACAATAATCGGGACACTTCTCGGTGATGACCGTAGTTTGAGGAGTTCATGTATTCACTATGTGTTAATGCTTTGGTCCGGTTCTCTATTAAAAGGAGGCCTTAATATTCCTTAGTTTCTGTAAGGACCCCGCTGAACACGGGAGGGTAGGACAAAAGATGGCATGCAAGTTCTTTTCCATACTTACGGGATACATGCCTACATTATATTGATGAATTGGAGCTAGTTCTATATCACCCTATGTTATAACTATTGCATGAGGAATCTCATCCGGCATAATTATCCATCACTGATCCATTGCCTACGAGCTTTTCACATATTGTTCTTCGCTTATTTACTTTTCCGTTGCTACTGTTACAACTACTACAAAAACCCAAAAACATCTATCTTTACTTTTGCTACCGTTACTATTATTATCATACCACTTTTGCTACTAAACACTTTGCTGCAGATACTAAGTTATCCAGGTGTGGTTGAATTGACAACTCAACTGCTAATACTCAAGAATATTCTTTGGCTCCCCTTGTGTCGAATCAATAAATTTGGGTTGAATACTCTACCCTCGAAAGCTGTTGTGATCCCCTATACTTGTGGGTTATCAGTCCATCGCTACTTGTTTGCGTTGGAGCACAGGTTCTCCAATACCTGGCAGGTTCTCCAGGGATCTCACTGGAGCTATGATCCCGTGATGGTTCCTTCTCTGTGGGTGTGCACCACCCGCGCCGATACCCGTCGTGTGCTAGGGTGTTAGTTGTATTAGTGATGTTATATGTATGACACTATTTGGGATGTATTAGTGATAATATTCGACAATGTACGGACGCATGAGATGATTTACTTTTGCTTATTGAATGCATACTAATTTGATTCCTATAAGATATTTTGAAATGTATATCTTGTGTTGCTCAAATAGGATATGTGCTTGCCCAAGTGGCCGGTCATGTTTGCAGGTTACACCTCCGAGTGGCCTATGTTTTGCCGGAGTGTTGATTCATTTCCATTCTGGCAAATTTCAGGCGCTCGATATGTCCTATTTTAGCAAAGGTCATGCCGGATTTTTCCGTGAATTTTGGCATGACTTGTGCTAGAATATGTAGGAAATATCGAGTGCCCCGGATTTGTGTGTTGAGTATCCTGGTAGTTGTCTTCGATCGATTTTGAATTAATGTTTCAACTATGAACATAGGAAATGTCTGACGACGAAAAGGATTTTGATACTTGCAAATACTGCGAAGACGAGCGCGACCTGTGCGACGGAATCTTCCTAGATGATGATAGGCGCTTCAGCATCAAGCTGGACGAGAACTTCGAAGTGGATACAGTAAGTCACAACGACAAGTTTTTTTCGTAATTAAGCATGACATATGCTTCATTTGCTTGAACTTATAATTTATTTATTTTTACTATTCTACTAGCGTATCCCCTGCCATGCAAGAGTTTTTGTATTGGATAAGATAGATTTCAGTCGTACTATGGAGGTAAAG
This sequence comes from Triticum aestivum, assembly GCF_018294505.1. Taxonomy (NCBI): domain Eukaryota; kingdom Viridiplantae; phylum Streptophyta; class Magnoliopsida; order Poales; family Poaceae; genus Triticum; species Triticum aestivum. Next base: position 58,592,773 of record NC_057810.1, on the reverse strand, counting down.
AAAGTTTACTTGAAGACTGAGCATGGTTATATTTTCAACGTAAAATTATACAATTCAGACGACTACACCTATTTTGGATGCAAAACATGGCGAGCACTATGCAAGACTTATGCATTTGAGCCTGATATGGTTATCACGTTTGGTATTCATCCAGAAGATGATATTGAAGGTAATACCGACATCTGGGTCGATGTGCAGACGCCTCCAGTTATACCATTATGTAAGTTTCTCAACCATATTTATGTCTTTGATATTGTTTATTCAAAAATAGTTGACAACTAATTTGTATTGTCAGCTTATTTCGGTGCAAGCAAACATGTCCAGCGCTTGGTAGACAAGACCGTATACTGTGTCGGGGCTGAACTCAACTACGAGGAGCTCAATCATTATGTTTCATGGCTTGCGGATCTTGATACTGTCAAGACAAATTTTCTTCCTGCATTTAGAAATGTTAGTACTGAAAACGTGCGACCAATAGTGTTCGTAATGAACTATGGTCACATCTATTTAGGAAGGATGGTAAGATTTTTACTATTTGTCCTTAGTGCATCTTTTCCATACATTATTTTTGAAGCTAAAGTTCATTGCTAAGTATGTTACCATACGATGTTCTTCAACGGGGACTCCCAATGAATATTGTGCCTTATGGGATCGAGACTAAAGCTACCATGAGTATTATTAGCTTACGGCCAAGATATCCTACAGATTACTTTAGTGCATTCAAGATTAGCGACGGATGCTTAATAGTGCAAGACTGGACCAAATATGTGATGGTGAAGCGCAGAGAAGTACTAGGGGCAGCAAACAGATGCGCTACCCACGATTAGGAGACAAGTTCATCTGCATGCTCCAACTTGATCAAGGAGGAGAGCTATACATGTTTTATGTTATTTTACCTAAGAAAGAGCAGCATGAGTGATTAGCTAGCTAGAAATGAGTTTGAAAATGATGATATGCTACACTATTACTATGAACATAAAATATCTAGTGTTGGTGGTAATGATTATGATGATTATTATTAGCTAGTGTTATTAGTGATTAAATAAATACTGTTGGTGGTAATGACTATGATGATGATTAAATAGCTTGTGCTGGCGGATTAGATTCAAGTGGAGGCAACATGTGGTGCACCTCGAAAGTACTACTAGTCCAAACTAGATCAAGTTTGGATTAGTAGTATACTTTTGACATGCACCACATATTGCCTCCACTTGAACCTAATCCACCTTCATTTGACACACTGTTATGGACATAATGATGTAAACCTCATAACTGGTATTGTACCAATATTTGTATGATGGCGTTTAAATACACTAAAAAAGAATACTACTAGCGATGGAGAGAAAACACGTTGACATTAGTTACATTAGCAGTAGCGTGGTAGTGAACAAACGTTGCAGCTATTTGTCCTAGCAGTAGCGCGTGCGGGCACGCGTTACTGCTAAGCAATAGATGTAGCGCCTTATTAGTAGCGCGCCTATCCGCGCTACTAGTGAGCACAAAACTAGCGCTACTGCTAGGGTTTTCCCTAGTAGTGCTCGCTTCAATATCCCTCCATTTATAGCATTGTGCAATGAAGAGACGCTTTCGTTGCAACCGTGCTTCGATCCACTCCCCTCAATATCCACTTTAGGAGAACACTTGCCGGAGCCCGTTGGGAAGCATGGCTCCATTTGGTGAGAATACTGATGGATGTGCAACTTTCTCAATAGCCGGACATGTTGTGCTGGAAGCTAACCAGGAATGGAGAGTTCACGATTAAATCTATGTATTTGGATGTGATCAACTCTAGCTCTATACCTAGTTCCAAACATGTTTGGAATGTCAAAATACCTTTGAGAGTTAAAGTGTTCATGTGGTTTGTACACAAACAAGTCATTTTAAGTAAAGACAATTTGACAAAACGCAACTGGACAGGTTCTACGAGATGTAGTTTTTGTGATCGGGATGAGACCATTAAACACCTCTTTCTTGACTGTCCGGTGGCGAAGGTTTTATGGCGGACTATTCACATTGCTTTTAATATTACTCCTCCGAATAATATCAACATGTTATTTGGGACGTGGCTTGACGGGATAGATTCCCAAACAGCGAGACACATTCGAATAGGAGTATCTGCTTTACTTTGGGCAGTCTGGAACTGCAAGAATGATTTGGTTTTTAATAGAACAACAAACACTCATTTTTTGCAGGTTATCTTCCGAGACACTGCGTTGATCCGTATGTGGTCGCTACTCACTCAGACGGAGGCCAGTGAGCGTTTGGTTACTGGATCTACCCGATGGGAGATGGTAGCTCGGGCTATATTCAATCGGTTTGGATGGTGTTCATGTAATAGGATAGACAATTAGTTTTCCTATCTATCTTTTGCCTACCGGTTGTGGATTTTCTTTTCTGCTCTTCATGAGCCTTTTTGTGGTTCGTTTGTTTAAGACTTCATGACGTTTGTTGAATCTATTTGCTTTATAATAAAGGTGGTCGTATGCATCTTTCTGATGCAGAGGCCGGGGTTATACCCCTTTTCCAAAAAAAAGACTAATCCACAACTTTTCTCCCGGAAAATGGATGCACGAAAGTCTACTTTTCAACCCCACAACTTTTAGGAATCAATCCTCAATTTCAAAACCGGTTACTGTGCACCCCTAAACTTTTAATATTGTTCAACAATAAACCATTTATAATATTTCTTTCAACTTTATGCATGCACTAACTGAAGTATTGCTAGACGCAATTCATAATTAATTAATAACCAAAACAGAGATGAGGAAGTAGAGGAAGTTGTACCAGTTGGAGTATAGAAGCAGACGTAAGGAAAGACATCGTCGACCTCGTCCATCTCGCACAGCTTCTTCATCAGCAATGACTTGAGCTCAATAGTGAAGATGCCATGGTCATCTGATCTCACAAAAATGACATTGATGTCTTCGGCAAGACCAATCAAACGTGTTGGGCTCTTGAAAGGCCACTAGTAACTTACTCTGTGGCGGTCCTTGGGCAGTGCCGGCCACTAGTAACTTAATCTCAGTGGCGGGCCTGTTTTTGCACCCGCCAATGCATGGTATCTAGCCGAAATAGCAATGGCCGGGCCCATAGTCAGCCTGCCACTAATGTTAACCCACCTATGAAAAGTTTTCTAGTAGGGCCCATTCAATATACTGTGTACTTCAGTTTTCAAGCAGTGTTTCCGGAGTGATTAAGTTTCACAAAAAACAATGCAGATTCAGCTCCAAGTGTGCTCCCACTCGTTGACTGAAGAATGGCTCATCTACATATTGTTTATATTTTTCGTGATAAACTGAAACTTTGTTTTCAATCAAGTTTGAAGAAAATTCGATGAGCCGAACATTTAATAATTGACTAAGATACCGAGAAATTCACAGTAAAACTTCCTCGTAAGAAAACAAAGAACTGAAACCAGAAAGCATCGGCTCTGCAACATGATGGACGCGTTGAACTGGTCAACAAAAAGGAAACCCTGGAGGAGTACCAGGACTGCGAAATGATGGATCTGCCGATTTATAAATGGCTTGTAGAAGATCCCTGAGATGCCGGCAGCATGCCTCTAGCACCAGCTGAAAATAAAACAATAAAAAGCTTGTAATCGTAGTATTATATGCCAGCTATCAAACTTACATGGAAATACATACAAAATCTAAAGGTCGACAGTTTTGTGTTTTTGTTCTGATATTCAGACTGGTGAGAACAAATGTGAAAACAAGATAATAGATAAACAACCTCCTAGCCTCGTGGATGTGTATCCAATGTCTCGACCATATATGCTTGTAGATGCCTTTCTTATGGCTAAATCGAGATGCAATGTTACTTATCGACAATTTTGTATTTTCTTCTGCCCTAACTGAAGTATTACTAGTATGGATCACAAATCAAAGCTTACATTCGCTAGAAGCTTTACTACCAAGTGCCTAAGGTTTACACTGCATTTAGAGTGTTATATTCAAATGGGCTACATAAATGTTAAAACAACACACTAGACTAACAATTTCCTACAAGTGAATTCATTTTCCCGATGACATGGATATAGCATTGTCTCGATGACATATGGTGTACTCCCTCTGTAAAGAGATATCAGATCATTTATAGACAACTAAAGTATTGATCTAAAATGTCTTATATTTTTTTACACATGGAGTATATGTCAGTGCCTTTACCGAAAAGGGCTTTCACCACGTGCTTTATCTATAAAGCAAACCACAGAGCCAACAAGTTCAACAGAGTACGGAACACCCAACCCCCCCCCCCCCCCCCCCACCCCCCACACACAACAGGCCACAAGCGGGCGAAGTACAGGAGGGTCCTGCTGAGTAATAACTAGACGCCCGGAGTATATGTCAGCGCCTTTCTCTAACATAAAATCAGGGTTTAGTTTTATAATACTCATCAGGCACTAACGCAAAGTTCCTTTGTAGCTCAGGCTACGTGGAACCTCTTATCCTCAACCATACAGCCTTGCTTTGAGATCCGTACTCTCCAACTAACTTACAACAAGAAGATTTCTTTTTTTGTTTCTTTAAAATGAAAAAACATATAAACTTCAAACTTTGCAGATCGAACAAACATTAGAACATTAATGTGTGAAAAAACTTTCAAATTTTTTGGTCTGATATAAATATACGAAATGAGATTTTGTTTGACTAAAAATATTATTTTAAGTACTTAAAATGCATGAAAAAATCTGAAAGTTTTTCTCAGATTGTAGAATGTACTGTTGTTCAGCAAAAGTTTGAAGTTTATATGTTGTGTCGTTTGAGAGAAACAAAAAAGACAAATGTATCTGCATGAATTGCTATGCAGAAATGGATGACAAAGATAAGGGGTACCAATGTAGTCTGAGCTACAGAAACACTAAACAGAAGAATTACTAGACGCCTAACGAAATAGTCACACATCACAACTAACCAAACAAAGATGAGGAAGTACCAGTTGGAGTATAGTAGCAGACGTAAGGAAAAACATCGTCGACCTCGTCCGTCTCGCACAGCTTCTTCATCAGCAATGACTTGAGCTCAATAGTGAAGACGCCATGGTCATCTGATCTCACAAAAACGACATTGATGTCTTCGGCAAAACCAATCAAACGTGCTGGGCTCTTGAAAGGCGTCAGCTTCCGGAGATGGATGCGGTTCAGCTTCACCCATTTGACATATCCGTCAGGGCTCGTCCCAGCCGACCAGAGCTGGAGCACGTCACGGCGCAAGGTGGCCAATCCCAGCTCGCCGTTCTCCGCCCTCGTGACAATGGTTCTGCTGCCGGGAAACTTGCCGGGAGGCGGCTTGATCACCGACAAGGAGCCTCGACCCTGCGTACCCAGAACGTCGTACCGTAGAAGAGCGCTGGACCTGCAGACGAAGTAGAGCATGCCCCCAACAAGCACACCAGGCCGATCACTCTGGAGGTAGTATGGACAGTTTTCATCGTATGCTTCCTCCAGGTTGAAATCGAGGTAGATGCCGTCTGGTCCTCTCCGCACGCCGGTCTCCAACGAATAGACGCAAGCGTCCGCCTGCACCAAGTCTATGCACTCCACGCCCGCGGAGGCCATGAGGAACGGCCCGTCGCTGCAGGCGCTGTGGTCGCAGCCGCCCGCGGCGCAGAGCACCGCGTGGTTCATGTTTCGATCCGGCAAATCGTTGGGCATCTGGTGTTCGCGGCCAGTGATGGTATCCCAGACGACGAACTTCGAGGATCTGTAGTCGTAGAGGAGGACACTAGTGCAGAACCGGCCTTTAGTGTCGGTTCGTGACGGCCTTTAGTGCTGGTTCGCCAACCGACACTAAAGAGTGGGGACTAAAGGTCCCTTCCTTTAGTACCAGTTCGTCATTAACCGGCGCTAAAGTGCCACCACATGGCACGAGCCAGTCCCGAGTGCGCGTAGGTCTTTAGTACCGGTTGGTAACACCAACCGGTACTAAATGTACCGGTTGGTTTTTAATCATCATAGTCATTACCGCTATCTAATCACCACCAACACTAGTTTAAAAAAGAAACATTCACTTGTACCAGAAGTAAAGTTATCATCGAGTTCAACATGATTGTCATGATATTATAAGCGTTCATATATAACATCACAAAAGCAAATCACTCTTTTAGATTAAGTTCAGAACGAAGAACACGGATATGAAATGACAAGTATTAAGAGCATGAACTAGCTAAATCACTCCCGTTGCTCTCTCTCAGGTAAAATAGCATAGAACATGTATAGCTCTCCTGATTCATCATACTGGAGCATGCAGATGAACATGTCTCCTAATCATGGGCTGCGCTTCTCATTGCTGCCCCCTAGTACTTCTCTGCGATCGTTAACAATTTTCCTCCAATCTTTCACTATTAAGCATTCATCGCTTCTATAAATCCTGAATGCACTCATGTGCAATGCATGATATCTTGGCCGTAAGCTAACAATTGACATGCGACCTTTAGTCTCGATTCCCTGAGGCACAACTGTCATCGGGAGTCCCTGTTGAAGAACATCGTATAGTACTTAATTAATTAATATACTTAGCAATGAAAATTTAGCAAAAAAAATACGTATGCAAAAGATGCACTGAGGACTAATAGTAAAAATCTTACCATCATTCCTAAATAGATGTGATCGTAGTTCAATACGATCACTATTGGTCGCACGTTTTGAGTATTAACATTTCTAAGTCCAGGAAGAAAATTTGTCTTACAGTATGAAGATCCTCAAGCCATGAAACATAATGACTTATCTCCTCGCAGTTTAGTTCAGCTCCGGGACAGTAGTAGGTCATGTCTACCAATCGCCGGACATGTTTGTTTGAATGGAAATAAGCTGTCAATAGAAATTAGCTGTCAATTATTTTTGAATAAGCAATATCAAAGACAAAAATATAGTTGAGAAAAACTCACATAATGGTAGAACTGGAGGCGTTTGCACATCGACCCATATGTCTCTATTACCTTCAATATTATCTTTCGGACGAATATCAAAGATGATAATCATATCAGGCTCAAATGCATAAGCCTTGCAGAGTGCTTGACAAGTTTTGTATTCAAAATAGGTGTACGTCTTTGCATTGTATATCTTGATGTTGAAAGCATAACCATGCTCAGTTTAAAGGTAAACTCTCTTTACCTCCATAATTTCAATATTATTAAAACCTATCTTATCCAAGACAAAAATTCTTGCATTGCAGGGAATGCGCTAGTAGAATAGTGAAAATTAAAAATTATAAGTCAGGCAAATGAAGCATATATAAATCATGCTTAATTACGAAAACAGACTTATCATTGTGACTTACTGTATCGAATTCGAAAGTCTCATCCAGCTTGATGCTGAATCGCCTATCATCAACAAGGAAATTTCTGTCGCACAGGCCGCGCTGGTCTTCACAGTATTCGCACATAATGAGATTTTTTACGTCGTCAGACGACATTTCCTATATATGTTCATATAGGCGAAACATTAAAACTTATTAATTCAATTAATTCAACTAATTGAACTAAGCATTTACTAAAAATAAACTAGTTCTATTAATTGAACTAGTTCAAATAATCTCATATACCTAAATTTTCTTACTAAAAATAAACTACTTATATTAATTCAACTAGTTCAAATAATCTCATATACCTAAATTTTCTTACTAAAAATAAATTAGTTCTATTAATTCAACTAGTTCAAACAATCTCATATACCTCAATTTTCTTACTAAAAATAAACTAGTTATATTAATTCAACTAGTTTAAATAATCTCATCTACCTAAATTTTATTACTAAAAATAAACTTATATAAATTCAACTAGTTCAAATAATCTCATATACCTAAATTTTCTTACTAAAAATAAACTAGTTATATTAATTCAACTAGTTCAAACAGAAAATAAGTAAAAAATAGAAAACAGAAAATAAAAAAAATGTGTGTGTGTGTGTATATGTGTACGTACATGTGTGTGTTGTGTGTGTACGTGTGTGTGTGTATGCGCGTGTGTGTATGTGTGTGTGTGTGTGTATATGTGTGTGTGTATGTGTGTGTGTGTGGGTACGACGAGCGGGCGTACGGGCGGCGGGGGCGGCAAGGGCGGCGACGACGGGCGGCGGGGGCGGCAACGAGGACGGGCGGCGGGGGCGCGCGGTGACGACAGAGACGGCGACGACGGGCGGCGGGGGCGGCGAGGGCGCGGCCGGGGACGGCGACGACGTACTTGCGGCGGGGGCGACGATCGAGGGCGGCGGGGGCGACGGCGCGACTGCACGGCGGCATCGGCGTCGTCGTCGGCGATAGATCGAGTCGCGCGAGAAGAAGTGGAGAAGTGGTCGACGATGGAACTGATTTTTCGTAAGTGTAGTATTTATAGGAGGGGCCTTTAGTACCGGTTAGAGCCACCAACCGGTACTAAAGGCCAATTTTGGCCAGGCCAAGCGGCTGGAAACGAGGGCCTTTAGTACCGGTTGCTGGCTCTAACCGGTACTAAAGGCCCCTCCATTAGTACCGGTTAGAGCCACCAACCGGTAATAAAGGTCGTGCGCTGCCACCTGCGGTGCGCTATTTTTAGTCTCACCTCGCCGAGCGAAGGGCAGTCGCACTGATTTATAAACCCAGCCGCGGCTGCCCTTTCGAACTCCTCTATATAGCAGGCTTCTGGGCCTAACTTCGGCGCGCTGCCCTGTGAGCCTGCTGGCTCTTCTGGGCCTGAATTTGCACACCCTAGGTCTGGCAGGCGCACCGGGCAGCGCCCCAACAATTTTTTTTATATTTTTTCTTTTCTGCATTATTTATTTTCTTCTATTTATTTTTGAGTAATTTTTTTATATAGTTTTTTCTTTTCTTCTTTATTTGTTTTCTTCCATTTATTTCTGAGTAGTTTTTTTGCTGTATTTAGTTTCTCTGTGAATATTTTTGCTTTATATAATTTTTTTCTTTTCTGCATTATTTATTTTCTTCTATTTATTTTTGAGTAATTTTTTATATAGTTTTTTCTTTTCTGCTCTATTTGTTTTCTTCTATTTATTTCTGAGTAGTTTTTTTGCTGTATTTAGTTTCTTTGTGAATATTTTTGCTTTATATAATTTTTTTCTTTTCTGCATTATTTAATTTCTTCTATTTATGTTTGAGTAATTTTTTTATATAGTTTTTTCTTTTCTGCTTTATTTGTTTTCTTTTATTTATTTCTGAGTAGTTTTTTTGCTGTATTTAGTTTCTTTGTGAATATTTTTGCTTTATATAATTTTTTTCTTTTCTACATTATTTATTTTTGAGTAATTTTTTATATAGTTTTTTTTCTTTTTTGTCGTGACCCTTCTACTCTTCCGCACATGCTATGCGGGTGAAATGATGATACCTTCAACATTTTCAGAGTTTATTTTGTAGTGATTTTCATTTTCACGGTCATTTAGCTCTGATCTAAACAAATCGGTGACTGAAAAACAGCAAATGATGTCAGAACGTGTTGGAAGACCAAATGCTTGTGATAGTTTGAGAAGTAAAATATTTAAATTGTGTATCTGAACACAGAAAAATACATTGATCAGTACCGCCTTTCAGCCAAAACGCGCTACTACTACAGAGAAGTACATAAAAAATACATTGATCATCAGTGATCTTTTTGTATAGAATCTAAATTGTCAATAGGAATCTACCATCGATTTAAGAACCTGCAAAGACTCCTATTGCAGCCATAGATCCTACACATATAGTTCAATGAAGACCAAATGCTTGTGATAGTTTGAGAAGACCAAATGCTTAGCTTCAAGACTTTCGGAATAGTGTAGACTACACTGCACATTGCTCCGTGCAATCTATTCTATTCCGAAAGGCTTGAAGCTAAGCAACCTGCAGGTGAGCATTGCGCCCCTCCTTCATCGTCTCTGCACTCACGGCTTATAAACCGCTCCTACTGCCTCTCTCTTCGCGAGGTGGGACTAAAAATCAGCTTAATAAGAAACTCTAGTACCAGTTCATGCCATGAACATGTACTAAAGGTGTTTGTGGGGCCCAAAGCCTGACACAGCCTCATTAGTACTGGTTCGTGGCATGAACCGGTACTAATTGTTGCCCACGAACCGGTACTAATGATGTCCGCCCACACAGCCGTTGGAACCGGCACTAATGGACACATTAGTGGCGGCTCAAATTCAAACCGGCACTAATGTGCTTCACATTTGACCCTTTTTCTACTAGTGAGGGCGCAGCAGTGGCGGCAGTCGAGCATGACGGAGGTGCGGTGGTCGGTGGCGGCGGGTGGGCAGAACGCTGTGGTGGGGACGAAGCGAGCGAGGCGGCAGTATACCGGGTTGTGGAGGAAGCCGAGAAGGAGGGGCGTCCCGTGGAGGTCGCGGTAGCGGCGGACTAAGGCGGGCTCGGTGAGGGTGCTGTTGGGGAACGTAGTAATTTCAAAATTGCCTACGCACACGCAAGATCATGGTGATGCATAGCAACTAGAGGGGAGAGTGTTGTCTACCTACCCTTGTAGACCGAAAGCGGAAGCGTTAGAAAAACGCGGTTGATGTAGTCGTACGTCTTCACGGCCCGACCGATCAAGCACCGAAACTACGACACCTCCTAGTTCTAGCACACGTTCAGCTCGATGACGTCCCTCGAACTCCGATCCAGCCGAGTGTCGAGGGAGAGTTCCGTCAGCACGACGGCGTGGTGACGATCTTGATGTTCTACCATCGCAGGGCTTCGCCTAAGCACCGCTACGATATTATCGAGGGGGACTATTGTGGAGGGGGGCACCACACACGGCTAAGAGATCCAAGGGATCAATTGTTGTTCTCCTAGAGGTGCCCCCTGCCCCTGCCCCCGTATCAAGGGGGAGGGGGCGGCCGGCCAGGAGGAGGGCGCGCCAAGGGGAGTCCTACTCCCAGCCGGCCCCCCTCCCAATTCGGATTGGGCTTGGGGGGGCGCCCCCTCCCTTGCTCCTTTCCCCTCCTTTCCACTAAGGCCCAATAAGGCACATATACCTCCCGGGGGGTTCCGATAACCACCCGGTGATCCGGTATTGTCCCATTCTCACCCGGAACCTTTCCGGTGTCCAAATATAGTCGTCCAATATATCGATCTTTATGTCTTGACCATTTCGAGACTCCTCGTCAAATCCGTGATCATATCCGGGACTCCGAACAGCCTTCGATACATCAAATTATATAAACTCATAATGAAATTGTCATCGTAAGGTTAAGCATGCGGACCCTACGGGTTCGAGAACAATGTAGACATGACCGAGACACGTCCCCGGTCAATAACCAATAGCGGAACCTGGATGCTCATATTGGCTCCCACATATTCTACGAAGATCTTTATCGGTTAGACCGCATAACAACATACGTTGTTCCCTTTGTCATCGGTATGTTATTGCCCGAGATTTGATCGTCGGTATCTCAATACCTAGTTCAATCTCGTTACTGGCAAATCTCTTTACTCATTCCGTAATACATCATCCCGCAACTAACTCATTAGTTGCAATGCTTGCAGGTCTTAAGTGATGTGTATTACCGAGAGGGCCCAGAGATACCTCTCCGACAATCGGAGTGACAAATCCTAATCTCGAAATACGCCAACCCAACATGTACCTTTGGAGAAACCTGTAGAGCTCCTTTATAATCACCCAGTTACATTGTGACGTTTGGTAGCACACAAAGTCTCTGGTAAACAGGAGTTGCATAATCTCATAGTCATAGGAACAAGTATAAGTCATCAAGAAAGCAATAGCAACATACTAAACGATCAAGTGCTAAGCTGACGGAATGGGTCAAGTCAATCACATCATTCTCCTAATGATGTGATCCCGTTAATCAAATGACAACTCATGTCTATGGCTAGGAAACATAACCATCTTTTATCAACAAGCTAGTCAAGTAGAGGCATACTAGTGACAATCTGTTTGTCTATGTATTCACACATGTATTATGTTTCCGGTTAATACAATTCTAGCATGAATAATAAACATTTATCATGATATAAGGAAATAAATAATAACTTTATTATTGCCTCTAGGGCATATTTCCTTCAGTCTCCCACTTGCACTAGAGTCAATAATCTAGTTCAAATCATCATGTGATTTAACACCAATATTCACATATGTATGTGATTAATACCCATAGTTCACATCGTCATGTGATCAACACCCAAAGGGTTTACTAGAGTCAATAATCTAGTTCACATCGCTATGTGATTAACACCCAAAGAGTACTAAGATATGATCATGTTTTGCTCGTGAGAGAAGTTTAGTCAACGGGTCTGTCACATTCAGAGCTGTATGTATTTTGCAAATATTCTATGTCTACAAAGCTCTGTACGGAGCTACTCTAGCTAATTGCTCCCACTTTCAATATGTATCCAGATTGAGACTTAGAGTCCTATGGATCAGTGTCAAAAACTTGCATCGACGTAACCCTTTACGACGAACCTCTTGTCACCTCCATAATCGAGAAACATATCCTTATTCCACTAAGGATAATTTTGACCAATATCCAGTGATCTACTCTTAGATCACCATTGTACTCCCTTGCCAAACCAGGGCAGGGTATACAATAGGTCTGGTCCATAGTATGGCATACTTTTATAGAACCTATGACTGATGCATAAGGAATGACTTTCATTCTCTTTCTATTTTCTGTCGTGGTCGGGATTTGAGTCTTATTCAATTTCACACCTTTGCATTACAGGCAAGAACTCTTTCTTTGACTGTTCCATTTTGAACTACTTCAAAATATTGTCAAAGTATGTACTCATTGAAAAAACTTATCAAGCGTCTTGATCTATCTCAATAGATCTTCATGCTCAATATGTAAGTAGCTTTGCTGAGGTCTTTCTTTTAAAGAACTCCTTTCAAACACTCCTTTATGCTTTCCAGAAAATTCTACATCATTTCCGATCAACAATATGTCATTCACATATACTTATCAGAAAGGCTGTAGTGCTCCCACTAACTTTCTTGTAAATACAGGCCTTTCCAAAAGTCTGTATAAAACCATATGCTTTTATCACACTATCAAAGCGTTTATTCCAACTCTGAGATGCTTGCACCAGCCCATAAATAGATTGCTGGAGCTTGCACACTTTGTTAGCACCTTTCGGATCGACAAAACCTTCTGGTTGCATCATATAAAACTCTTCTTCCTGAAATCCATTCAGGAACACAGTTTTGATATCCATTTGCCAGATTTCATCAAATGTGGCAATTGCTAACATGATTCGGACAGACTTGAGCATCGTTACGAGTGAGAAAATCTCATCATATTCAACACCTTGAACTTGTCGAAAAACTTTTTTGCGACAAGTCGAGCTTTGTAAATAGTAACACTACTATCAGTGTATGTCTTCCTCTTGAAGATCCATTTATTTTCTATGGCTTGCCGATCATCGGGCAAGACAACCAAAGTCCATACTTTGTTCTCATACATGGATCCCATCTCAGATTTCATGGCCTCAAGCCATTTCGTGGAATCTGGGCTCATCATCACTTCCTCATAGTTCGTAGGTTCATCATGGTCTAGTAACATGACTTCTAGAACTGGATTACCGTACCACTCTGGTGCGGATCTTACTCTGGAAGACCTACGAGGTTCTGTAGTAACTTGATCTGAAGTTTCATGATCATCATCATTAGCTTCCTCACTAATTGGTGTAGGTATCACTGGAACTGATTTCAATGATAAACTATTTTCCAATTCAGGAGAAGGTACTATTACCTTACCAAGTTCTACTTTTCTCCCACTCACTTCTTTCGAGAGAAACACCTTCTCTAGAAAGGATCCATCTTAGCAACGAATATCTTGCCTTCGGATCTGTGATAGAAGGTGTACCCAATAGTTTCCTCTGCGTATTCTATGAAGACGCACTTCTTCGATTTAGGTTCGAGCTTATCAGGTTGAAAATTTTCACATAGCATCGCAGCCCCAAACTCTAAGAAACGACAACTTTGGTTTCTTGCCAAACCACAGTTCATAAGGCGTCGTCTCAACGGATTTTGATGTTGCCCTATTTAAAGTGAATGCAACTGTCTCTAATGCATAACCCCAAAACGATAGTGGTAAATCGGTAAGATACCTCATAGATCGCACCATATCCAATAAAGTGCGGTTACGACATTCAGACACACCATAACGTTACGGTGTTCCAGGTGGCGTGAGTTGTGAAACTATTCCACATTGTATTATATGAAGGCCAAAACTCGTAAGTCAGATCGTAGAAACTTTATTTTCTTGTCACGGTGATTCTCCACTTCACTCTGAAATTCTTTGAACTTTTCAAATGTTTCAGACTTGTGTTTCATTAAGTAGATATACTCATATCTGCTCAAATCATCTTGTGAAGGTCAGAAAAATAACGATACCTGCCACGAGCATCAACACTCATTGGACCGCATACATCGGTATGTATTATTCCCAATAAGTCACTAGCTCGTTCCATTGTTCCGGAGAACAGAGTTTTAGTCATCTTGCCCAAAAGGCACGGTTCGCAAGCATCAAATGATTTATAATCAAGTGATTCCAAAAGTCCATTTTTATGGAGTTTCTTCATGCGCTTTACACCGATATGACCTAAACGGCAGTGCCACAAATATGTTGCACTACCATTATCAACTTTGCATCTTTTGGCATCAATATTATGAATATGTGTACCACTACGATCGAGATCCAACAAACTATTTTCATTGGGTGTATGACCATTGAAGGTTTTATTCATGTAAACAGAACAAGAATTATTCTCTGACTTTAAATGAATAACCATATTGCAATAAACATGATCAAATCATATTCATGCTCAACGCACACGCAAAATAACATTTATTTAGGTTTAACACTAATCCCGAAAGTATAGGGAGTGTGCGATGATGATCATATCAATCTTGGAACCACTTCCAACACACATCGTCACTTCACCCTCAACTAGTCTCTATTTATTCTGTAACTCCTGTTTCGAGTTACTAATTTTTAGCAACCGAAAAAGTATCAAATACTCAGGGGCTACTATAAACACCAGTAAGGTACACATCAATAACTTGTATATCAAATATACCCTTGTTCACTTTGCCATCCTTCTTATCCACCAAATATTCAGGGCATTTCCGCTTCTAGTGACCATTTCCTTTGCAGTATAATCACTCAGTTTTAGGCTTTGTTCCAGCTTTGGGCATCTTTGCGGGAGTGACAACTTGCTTGCCATTCTACTTGAAGTTACCCTTTCTTTCCTTTGCCCTTTTCTTGAAATCTACCTTCGTTGATTTCAGCATCACGAAGAGCTCGGGAATCATTTTCGTCATCCCTTGCATTATAGTTCATCATGAAGTTCCAGTAACTTGGTGATGGTGACTAGAGAACTCTACCAATCGCTATCTTATCTAGAAGATTGACTCCCACTTGATTCAAGTGATTGTTAGTACTCAGACAATCTAAGCACTTTCTCACTAGTTGAGCAATTTTCCTCCATCTTTTAGCTATAGAACTTGTTGGAGACTTCATATCTCTCAACTCGGGTATTTGCTTGAAATATTAACTTCAACTCCTGGAACATCTCATATGGTCCATGACGTTCAAAACGTCTTTGAAGTCCCGATTCTAAGCCGTTAAGCATGGTGCACTAAACTATCAAGTAGCCATCATATTGAGCTAGCCAAACGTTCATAACGTCTGCATCTCCTCCTGCAATAGGTCTATCACCTAGCGGTTGAAGGAAATATGCCCTAGAGGCAATAATAAAGTTATTATTTATTTCCTCATATCATGATAAATGTTTATTATTCATGCTAGAATTGTATTAACCGGAAACATGATACATGTGTGAATACATAGACAAACATATAGTCACTAGTATGCCTCTACTTGACTAACTCATTAATCAAAGATGGTTATGTTTCCTAACCATAGACATGTGTTGTCATTTGATTAATGGGATCACATCATTAGAAGAATGATGTGATTGACATGACCCATTCCGTTAGCCTAGCACTTGATCGTTTAGTATATTGCTATTGCTTTCTTCATGACTTATACATGTTCCTATAACTATGAGAAATATGCAACTCCCGTTTACCGGAGGAACACTTTGGGTACTACCAAACGTCACAACGAAACTGGGTGATTATAAAGGAGTACTACAGGTGTCTCCGAAGGTACATGTTGAGTTGGCATATTTTGAGATTAGGTTTTGTCACTCCGATTGTCGGAGAGGTATCTCTGGGCCCCTCTCGGTAATGCACATCTTTATAAGCCTTGTAAGCAATGTGACCAAATCAGTTGGTTACGGAATGATGCATTATGGAACGAGTAAAGAGACTTGCCAGTAACGAGATTGAACTAGGTATTGGATACCGACGATCAAATCTCGGGCAAGTAACAAACCGATGACAAAGGGAACAACGTATGTTGTTATGCGGTTTGACCGATAAAGATCTTCGTAGAATATGTAGGAACCAAAATGGGCATCCAGGTTCCGCTATTGGTTATTGACCGAGAATAGTTCTAGCTCATGTCTACATAGTTCTCGAACCCGTAGGGTCCGCACGCTTAACGTTACGATGACTGTTTTATTATGAGTTTATAAGTTTTGATGTACCGAAGTTTGTTCGGAGTCCCGGATGTGATCACGGACATGACGAGGAGTCTCGAAATGGTCGAGACATAAAGATTGATATATTGGAAGCCTATGTTTGGACATCGGAATCGTTCCGGGTGAAATCGACATTTTACCGGAGTACCGGGAGGTTACCGGAACCCCCCGGGGGGTTATTGGGCCTACATGGGCCTCGGGAGAGAAGAGGGAAGGAGGCAGGAGGGGGTCGCGCGCCCCTCCCCTTCCTAGTCCGAATAGGACAAGGGAAGGGGGGCGGCGCCCCCCCTTTCCTTCCCCTCTTCTTTTTCTTTCCCCCTCTTCTCCTATTCCAACTAGGAAAGAAGGGAGTCCTACTCCCGGTGGGAGTAGGACTCCCCCCTTGGCGCGCCCTCCTTGGCCGGCCGCCTCCTCCCCCCTGGCTCCTTTAATACGAGGGCGGGGGGGCACCCCAGAGACACACAAGTTGATCTACGGATTGTTCCTTAGCCGTGTGCGGTGCCCCCCTCCACCATATTCCACCTCGGTCATATCATCGCGGAGTTTAGGCGAAGCCCTGTGCCGGTAGAACATCATCATCGTCACCACGCCGTCATGCTGATGGAACTCATCCCCGAAGCTTTGCTGGATCGGAGCCCGGGGATCGTCATCGAGCTGAACGTGTGCTGAACTCGGAGGTGCCGTACGTTCGGTGCTTGGATCGGTCGGATCGTGAAGACGTACGACTACATCAACCGCGTTGTGCTAACGCCTCCGCTTACGGTCTACGAGGGTACGTGGACAACACTCTCCCCTCTTGTTGCTATGTCATCACCATGATCTTGCGTGTGCGTAGGAAATTTTTTGAAATTACTACGTTCCCCAACAGTGGCATCTGAGCCTAGGTTTTATGCGTTGATGTTATATGCATGAGTAGAACACAAGTGAGTTGTGGGCGATACAAGTCATACTGCTTACCAGCATGTCATACTTTGGTTTGACGGTATTGTGAGATGAAGCGGCCCGGACCGACATTACGTGTACGCTTACGCGAGACTGGTTTCACCGTTATGAGCACTTGTGCTTAAAGGTGGCTGGCGGGTGTCTGTCTCTCTCACTTTAGCTGAATCGAGTGTGGCTACGCCCGGTCCTTGCGAAGGTTAAAACAGCACTAACTTGACGAACTATCATTGTGGTTTTGATGCGTAGGTAAGAACGGTTCTTGTTAAGCCCGTAGCAGCCACGTAAAATTTGCAACAACAAAGTAGAGGACGTCTAACTTGTTTTTGCAGGGCATGTTGTGATGTGATATGGTCAAGATGTGATGCTATATTTTATTGTATGAGATGATCATGTTTTGTAACCGAAGTTATCGGTAACTGGCAGGAGCCATATGGTTGTCGCTTTATTGTATGAAATGCAAACGCCCTGTAATTGCTTTACTTTATCACTAAGCGGTAGCGATAGTCATAGAAGCAATAGATGGTGTAACGACAACGATGCTATGATGGAGATCAAGGTGTCGCGCCGGTGACGATGGTGATCACGGAGGTGCTTCAAAGATGGAGATCACAAGCACAAGATGATGATGGCCATATCATATCACTTATATTGATTGCATGTGTTGTTTATCCTTTATGCATCTTATCTTGCTTTGATTGACAGTAGCATTTTAAGATGATCTCGCACTAATTATCAAGAAGTGTTCTCCCTGAGTATGCACCGTTGCGAAAGTTCTTCGTGCTGAGACACCACGTGATGATCGGGTGTGATAGGCTCTACGTTCAAATACAACGGGTGCAAAATAGTTGCACACGCGGAATACTCAGGTTAAACTTGACGAGCCCATCATATACAGATATGGCCTCGGAACACGGAGACCGAAAGGTCGAACGTGAATCATATAGTAGATATGATCAACATAGTGATGTTCACCATTGAAACTACTCCATCTCACGTGATGATCGGACATGGTTTAGTTGATATGGATCACGTAATCACTTAGAGGACTAGAGGGATGTCTATCTAAGTGGGAGTTCTTAAGTAATATGATTAATTGAACTTAAATTTATCATGAACTTAGTCCTGGTAGTATTTTGCAAATTATGTTGTAGATCAATAGCTTGCGTTGTTGCTTTCATATGTTTATTTTGATATGTTCCTAGAGAAAATTGTGTTGAAAGATGTTACTAGCAATGATGCGGATTGGATCCGTGATCTGAGGTTTATCCTCATTGCTGCACAGAAGAATTATGTCCTTAATGCACCGCTAGGTGACAGACCTATTGCAGGAGCAGACGCGGACGTTATGAACGTTTGGCTAGCTCAATATGATGACTACTTGATAGTTTAGTGCACCATGCTTAACGGGTTAGAATCGGGACTTCAAAGATGTTTTGAACGTCATGGACCATATGAGATGTTCCAGGAATTGAAGTTAATATTTCAAGCAAATACCCGAGTTGAGAGATATGAAGTCTCCAACAAGTTCTATAGCTAAAAGATGGAGGAGAATCGCTCAACTAGTAAGCATGTGCTCAGATTGTCTGGGTACTTCAATCACTTGAATCAACTGGGAGTTAATCTTCCAGATAAGATAGTGATTGACAGAATTCTCTAGTCACCATCACTAAGTTACTAGAACTTCGTGATGAACTATAATATGCAAGGGATGACAAAAACAATTCCAGAGCTCTTCGCTGAAATCGACGAAGGTAGAAATCAAAGAAAGAGCATCAAGTGTTGATGATTGACAAGACCACTAGTTTCAAGAAAAGGGCAAAGGGAAAGAAAGGGAAACTTCAAGTAGAATGGCAAACAAGTTGTCACTCCCATGAAGAAGCCCAAAGCTGGACCTAAGCCTGAAACTGAGTGCTTCTACTGCAAAGGAAATGGTCACTGGAAGTGGAACTAGTCCAAATATTTGGTGGATAAGAAGGATGGCAAAGTGAACAAGGGTATATTTGATATACATGTTATTGATGTGTGCCTTACTAGTGTTTATAGTAGCCCCTGAGTATTTGATACTTATTCGGTTACTAAGATTAGTAACTCGAAACAGGAGTTACAGAATAAACAGAAACTAGTTGAGGGTGAAGTGACGATGTGTGTTGGAAGTGGTTCCAAGATTGATATGATCATCATCGCACACTCCCTATACTTTCGGGATTAGTGTTGAACCTAAATAAATGTTATTTGGTGTTTGCGTTGAGCATGAATATGATTTGATCATGTTTATTGCAATACGGTTATTCATTTAAAATCAGAGAATAATTGTTGTTCGGTTTAAATGAATAAAACCTTTTGATGGTCATACACCCAATGAAAATAGTTTGTTGGATCTCGATCGTAGTGATACACATATTCATAATATTGATGCCAAAAGATGCAAAGTTGATAATGATATTGCAACTTATTTGTGGCACTGCCGTTTGGGTCATATCGGTGTAAAGCACATGAAGAAACTCCATAAAGATGGATTTTCAGAATCACTTGGTTATGAATCATTTGATGCTTGCGAACCATGCCTTTTGGGCAAGATGACTAAAAACTCCGTTCTCCGGAACCATGGAACAAGCTACTGACTTATTGGAAATAATACATAACGATGTATGCGATCCAATGAGTGTTGATGCTCATGGCAAGTATCGTTATTTTCTGACCTTCACAAAATGATTTGAGCAGATATGGGTATATCTACTTGATGTAACATAAGTCTGAAATAATTGAAAGGTTCAAAGAATTTCAGAGTGAAGTGGAAAAATCATCGTAACAAGAAAATAAAATTTCTACGATTTGATCGTGGAGACGAATATTTGAGTTACGAGTTTGGTCTTCGATTAAAACAATGTGGAATAGTTTCACAGCTCACGCTACCTGGAACACCACAACGTTATGGTGTGTTCGAACATCGTAACCGCACTTTATTGGATATGGTGTGATCTATGATGTCTCTTATCGGTTTTACCACTATCGTTTTAGGGTTGTGCATTAGAGACAGCTGCATTCACGTTTAAAAGGGCACCATCTAAATCTGTTGAGACGACACCGTATGAACTATGGTTTAGCAGTAAACCTAAGCTGTCGTTTCTTAAAGTTTGGAGTTGCGATGCTTATATGAAAAAGCTTTTCAACCTGATAAGCTCGAACCCAAATCGGAGAAGTGCATCTTCATAGAATACCCAAAGGAAACTGTTGGGTACTCCTTCTATCACAAATCCAAACGCAAAACATTCGTTGCTAAGAATGGATCCTTTCTAGAGAAGGAGTTTCTCTCGAAAGAAGTGAGTGGGAGGAAAGTAGAACTTGATGAGGTAACTGTACCTGCTCCCTTATTGGAAATTAGTTCATCACAGAAATCTGTTCCTGTGACTACTACACCAATTAGTGAGGAAGTTAATGATGATGATCATGAAACTTCAGATTAAGTTACTACAGAACCTCGTAGGTCTTCCAGAGTAAGATCCGCACCAGAGTGGTACGGTAATCCTGTTCTGGAAGTTATGTTACTAGACCATGACGAACCTACAAACTATGAAGAAGCGATGGTGAGCCCAGATTCCGCAAAATGGCTTGAGGCCATGAGATCTGAGATGAGATCCATGTATGAAAACAAAGTATGGACTTTGATTGACTTGCCCAATGATAGGCGAGACATTGAGATTAAATGGATCTTCAAGAGGAAGACGGACGCTGATAGTGTTACTATCTACAAAGCTAGAACTGTCGCTAAAGGTTTTCGACAAATTCAAGGTGTTGACTACGATGAGAGTTTTCACTCGTATCTATGCTTAAGTCTATCTGAATCATGTTAGCAATTGCCACATTTTATGAAATCTGGCAAATGGATAAACAAAACTGCATTCCTTAATAGATTTATTAAAGAAGAGTTGTATATGATGCAACCAGAAGGTTTTGTCGATCCTAATGGTGTTAACAAAATATGCAAGCTCCAGCGATCCATCTATGGACTGGTGCAAGCATCTCGGAGTTGGAATATATGCTTTGAGAAATTGATCAAAAGATATAGTTTTATACAGACTTACGGTGAAGTCTGTATTTACAAGAAAGTGAGTGGGAGATCTGTAGCATTTCTGATACTGTATGTAGATGACATATTGTTGATCGGAAATGATATATAATTTCTGGATAGCATAAAGGGATACTTGAATAAAAGTTTTTCAATGAAAGACCTCGGTGAAGCTGCTTACACATTGAGCGTCAAGATCTATATAGATAGATCAAGACGCTTGATAAGATTTTTCAATGAGTACATACCTTGATAAAATTTTGAAATAGTTCAAAATAGGACAGTCAAAGAAAGAGTTCTTGCTTGTGATGCAAAGGTGTGAAGTTGAGTAAGACTCAAGACCCGACCATGGCAGAAAATAGAAAGAGAATGAAAAGTCATTCCCTATGCCTCAGTCATAGGTTCTATAAAGTATGCTATGCTATGTACCAGACCTATTGTATACCTTGCTCTTTATTTGGCAAGGGAGTACAATAGTGATCTAGGAGTAGATCACTGGACATTGGTCAAAATTATCCTTAGTAGAATAAGGATATGTTTCTCGATTATGGAGGTGATGAAAGAATTCGTCGTAAAGAGTTACATCGATGCAAGCTTTTACACCAATCCAGATGACTCTAAGTCTCAATCTGGATACATATTGAAAGTGGTAGCAATTAGCTAGAGTAGCTCCGTGCAGAGCATTGTGGACATAGAATATTTGCGAAATACATACGGCTCTGAATATGACAGACCCGTTGACTAAGCTTCTCTCACGAGCAAAACATGATCATACCTTAGTACTCTTTTGGGTGTTAATCACATAGCGATGTAAACTAGATTATTGACTCTAGTAAACCCTTTGGGTGTTGATCACATGATGATGTGAACTATGGGTATTAATCACATGCAGATGTGAATATTGCTGTTAAATCACATGATGATGTGAACTAGATTATTGACTCTAGTGCAAGTGGGAGACTGAAGGAAATATGCCCTAGAGGCAATAATAAAGTTATTATTTATTTCCTCCTATCATGATAAATGTTTATTATTCATGCTAGAATTGTATTAACCGGAAACATGATACATGTGTGAATACATAGACAAACATATAGTCACTAGTATGCCTCTACTTGACTAGCTCATTAATCAAAGATGGTTATGTTTCCTAACCATAGACATGTGTTGTCATTTGATTAATCGGATCACATCATTAGAAGAATGATGTGATTGACATGACCCATTCCGTTAGCCTAGCACTTGGTCGTTTAGTATATTGATATTGCTTTCTTCATGACTTATACATGTTCCTATAACTATGAGAAATATGCAACTCCCGTTTACCGGAGGAACACTTTGGGTACTACCAAACGTCACAACGTAACTGGGTGATTACAAAGGAGTACTACAGGTGTCTCCGAAGGTACATGTTGAGTTGGCGTATTTCGAGATTAGGTTTTGTCACTCCGATTGTCGGAGAGGTATCTCTGGGCCCTCTCGGTAATGCACATCTTTATAAGCCTTGCAAGCAATGTGACCAAATGAGTTGGTTACGGAATGATGCATTATGGAACGAGTAAAGAGACTTTCCAGTAACAAGATTGAACTAGGTATTGGATACCGACGATCAAATCTCGGGCAAGTAACATACCGATGACAAAGGGAACAACATATGTTGTTATGCGGTTTGACCGATAAAGATCTTCGTAGAATATGTAGGAACCAATATGGGCATCCAGGTTCCGCTATTGGTTATTGACCGAGAATAGTTCTAGGTCATGTCTACATAGTTCTCGAACCCGTAGGGTCCGCACGCTTAACGTTACGATGACAGTTTTATTATGAGTTTATAAGTTTTGATGTACCAAAGTTTGTTCGGAGTCCCGGATGTGATCACGGACATGACGAGGAGTCTCGAAATGGTCGAGACATAAAGATTGATATATTGGAAGCCTATGTTTGGACATCGGAATCGTTCCGGGTGAAATCGGCATTTTACCGGAGTACCGGGAGGTTACCGGAACCCCCCGGGGGGTTATTGGGCCTACATGGGCCTTGGGAGAGAAGAGGGAAGGAGGCAGGAGGGGGCCGCGCGCCCCTCCCCTTCCTAGTCCGAATAGGACAAGGGAAGGGGGGCGGTGCCCCCCCTTTCCTTTCCCTCTTCCTCCTCTTTCCCCTTCTTCTCCTACTCCAACTAGGAAAGAAGGGAGTCCTACTCCCGGTGGGAGTAGGACTCCCCCCTTGGTGCGCCCTCCTTGGCCGGCCGCCTCCTCCCCCTTGGCTCCTTTATATACGGGGGCGGGGGGGGCACCCCAGAGACACACAAGTTGATCTACGGATTGTTCCTTAGCCGTGTGCGGTGCCCCCCTCCACCATATTCCACCTCGGTCATATCGTCGCGGAGTTTAGGCGAAGCCCTGCACCGGTAGAACATCATCATCGTCACCACACCGTCGTGCTGACGGAACTCATCCCCGAAGCTTTGCTGGATCGGAGCCTGGGGATCGTCATCGAGTTGAACGTGTGCTGACCTCGGAGGTGTCGTACGTTTGGTGCTTGGATCGGTCGGATCGTGAAGACATACGACTACATCAACCGCG
The DNA here is from genome assembly GCF_018294505.1 of Triticum aestivum. Lineage (NCBI taxonomy): Eukaryota > Viridiplantae > Streptophyta > Magnoliopsida > Poales > Poaceae > Triticum > Triticum aestivum. The sequence continues at coordinate 58,568,651 of NC_057810.1, read as the reverse complement.
TTGTGCTAACGCTTCCGCTTACGGTCTACAAGGGTACATGGACAACACTCTCCCCTCTCGTTGCTATGTCATCACCATGATCTTGCGTGTGCGTAGGAAATTTTTTGAAATTACTACGTTCCCCAACAGCAGTGTATTAAGGACATAATTCTTCTGTGCAGCAATGAGGATAAACCTCAGATCACGGATCCAATCCGCATCATTGCTACTAACATCTTTCAACACAATTTTCTCTAGGAACATATAAAAATAAACATATGAAAGCAACAACGCAAGCTATTGATTTACAACATAATTTGCAAAATACTACCGGGACTAAGTTCATGATAAATTTAAGTTCAATTAATCATATTACTAAAGAACTCCCACTTAGATAGAAATCCCTCTAATCCTCTAAGTGATTACGTGATCCATATCAACTACACCATGTCCGATCATCACGTGAGATGGAGTAGTTTCAACGGTGAACATCAATATGTTGATCATATCTACTATATGATTCACGCTCGACCTTTCGGTCTCCATGTTCCGAGGCCATATCTGTTATATGCTAGGCTCGTCAAGTTTAACCTGAGTATTTCGCGTGTGCAACTGTTTTGCACCAATTGTATTTGAACGTAGAGCCTATCACACCCGATCATTACATGGTGTCTCAGCACGAAGAACTTTCGCAATGGTGCATACTCAGGGAGAACACTTTTACTATGATAATTTAGTGAGGGATCATGTTATAATGCTACCGTCAATCAAAGCAAGATAAGATGCATAAAAGATAAACATCACATGCAATCAATATAAGTTATATGATATGGCCATCATCATCTTGTGCATGTGATCTCCATCTTCGAAGCACCGTCATGATCACCATTGTCACCGGCGTGACACCTTGATCTCCATCGTAGCATCGTTGTCGTCTCGCCAATCTTATGCTTCTACGACTATCGCTACCGCTTCGTGATAAAGTAAAGCATTACAGGGTGATTGCATTGCATACAATAAAGCGACAACCATATGGCTCCTGGCAGTTACCAATAACTCTGTTACAAAACATGATCATCTCATACAATAAAATTTAGCATCATGTCTTGGCCATATCACATCACAACATGCCCTGCAAAAACAAGTTAGACGTCCTCTACTTTGTTGTTGCAAGTTTTACATGGCTGCTACGGGCTTAGCAAGAATCGTTCTTACCTACGCATCAAAACCACAACGAGAGTTTGTCAAGTTGGTGTTGTTTTAACCTTCGCTAGGACCGAGCGTAGCCACACTCGGTTCAACTAAAGTTGGAGAAACTGACACCCGCCAGCCACCTGTGTGCAAAGCACGTCGGTAGAACCAGTCTCACGTAAGTGTACGCGTAATGTCGGTCCGGGCCGCTTCATCCAACAATACCGCCGAACCAAAGTATGACATGCTGGTAAGCAGTATGACTTATATCACCCACAACTCACTTGTGTTCTACTCATGCATATAACATCTACGCATAAAACCTAGGCTCGGATGCCACTGTTGGGGAACGTAGTAATTTCAAAATTTCCTACGCACACGCAAGATCATGGTGATGCATAGCAAGGAGAGGGGAGAGTGTTGTCTACATACCCTTGTAGACCGAAAGAGGAAGCGTTAGAACAACGCGGTTCATGTAGTCGTATGTCTTCACGGCCCGACCGATCAAGCACCGAAACTACGACACCTCCGAGTTCTAGCACAAGTTCAGCCGAGTGTCGAGGGAGAGTTCCGTCAGCACGACGGTGTGGTGACGATCTTGATGTTCTACCGTCGCAGGGCTTCGCCTAAGCACCGCTACGATATTATCGAGGTGGACTATGGTGGAGGGGGGCACCGCACACGGCTAAGAGATCCAAGGGATCAATTGTTGTTCTCCTACAGGTGCCCCCCTGCCCCCGTATATAAAGGATCAAGGGAGAGGGGGCGGCCGGCCAGGAGGAGGGCGCGCCAAGGGGAGTCCTACTCCCATCGGGAGTAGGACTCCCTCCTTCCTTGTTGGAGTAGGAGAAGGGGGAAAGAGGAAGGAGGGAGGAAGGAAAGGGCCCCCCCTCCCAATTCGGATTGGGCTTGGGGGGCGCCCCCTCCCTTGCTCCTTTCCCCTCCTTTTCACTAAGGCCCAGTAAGGCCCATATACCTCCCGGGGGTTCCGATAACCTCCCGGTGATCCGGTATTGTCCCAATCTCACCCGGAACCTTTCCGGTGTCTAAATATAGTCGTCCAATATATCGATTTTTATGCCTCGACCATTTCGAGACTCCTCGTCAAGTCCGTGATCATATCCGGGACTCCGAACAACCTTCGATACATCAAAATATATAAACTCATAACGAAACTGTCATCGTAACGTTAAGCGTGCGGACCCTACGGGTTTGAGAACAATGTAGACATGACCGAGACACGTCTCCGGTCAATAACCAATAGCGGAACCTGGATGCTCATATTGGCTCCCACATATTCTACGAAGATCTTTATCGGTCAGACCGCATAACAACATACGTTGTTCCCTTTGTCATCGGTATGTTACTTGCCTGAGATTCGATCGTCGGTATCTCTACCTAGTTCAATCTCGTTACCGGCAAGTCTCTTTACTCGTTCCGTAATACATCATCACGCAACTAACTTATTAGTTGCAATGTTTGCAAACCTTAAGTGATGTGTATTACCGAGAGGGCCTAGAGATACCTCTCCGACAATCGGAGTGAGAAATCTTTATCTCGAAATACGCCAACCCAACATGTACCTTCGGAGACACCTGTAGAGCTCCTTTATAATCACCCAGTTACATTATGACGTTTGGTAGCACACAAAGTGTTCCTCCGGTAAACGGGAGTTGCATAATCTCATAGTCATAGGAACATGTATAAGTCATGAAGAAAGCAATAGCAACATACTAAACGATCAAGTGCTAAGCTAACGGAATGGGTCAGGTCAATCACATCATTCTCCTAATGATGTGATCCCATTAATCAAATGATAACTCATGTCTATGGCTAGGAAACATAACCATCTTTGATCAACAAGCTAGTCAAGTAGAGGCATACTAGTGACAATCTGTTTGTCTATGTATTCACACATGTATCATGTTTCCAGTTAATACAATTCTAGCATGAATAATAAACATTTATCATGATATAAGGAAATAAATAATAACTTTATTATTGCCTCTAGGGCATATTTCCTTCAGGTGCGGAGCCAGGACTTGCAGACGGCGGAGGTGCGGAGGAGGCCCGCGGGGTCGTCCAGCGGCAGGCGGAGGAGGACCTCGGCCACGGCGTCGGAGATCAGCTCCGGTGGCGGCGCGATGGAGGGGCGGGTGCGAGGGTTTTTGGCGGGGATTGGTCGGGGGATTGGGGAATGGGGAGAGCCGAAAAGCGAGTGAGGAAAAGGGAGGATGAGAGTTGTCCTGTGCTGCCCGCTGCCGGGTTCGAACGGGCCCCTTCTACGAGAACTGCAAGGCCCAAATAATGGAACATATATTTCTGTCTTCAAAGAAAATGGAACATTTAATTTCACAAATAAAAGTCTCAATTGCCTAAAAAAACAAATAAAAGTCTCAAAAAAGATTCACAAATAAAAACATTGCATGGACTTTTGAAACATATCTCAAGGAAAAAACATACGGAAAATTTATATCAGTGAAAAAATATTAATAAAATACATTTTATTTGAGAACCATAGATATATTTTTGTGGACAGTGAGATAAATGTTAAGAAAAAAGTTTCTAACGGTAGAACATTTCTTTCAGTCAAAAAGAGTAGAGTGAATATTTTATTTGTCATGGTGAATGCTTAAAGATTCTACAAGATGAACGTTTTTCATTGATGTCGACACATATTTTTGAATTAACTATTAAAAATTGGTGGGACAGTTGATCGCAAATGATTCAAAGGAGGCGAGTAGACGTGGAAGTGGTAGACTCATCTTCACCATATAGAACATCTAGAAGGAGAAGAACGGGCATGTTTTTACGTGCCATTCTATGAGGTGGCAAAGTTGGATTATGAGGTCATCAAACGATGTGAGATAGCATTTTTGGGAGCCATGCCTACGGAGGGCATTGAGCAACCTTTGCATTTTTAGTTGTTAAGATTTTGTCATGTTACTCTTTCCCCTCAAGTTAGGGTTTCTCTTTTCCTCTACCGACTGCAACGCCTAGGGCACTCATCCTCTCAAAACTTTGCCGGCGAGCCTGTGGATCCATCTCCCCCATGCCTACCGCTCAGGGGGTCGATGGCGGGGATGAGGATCCTCGAGCCTCAACCTCTGCTAGTAGTCTAGGTTAGGCTTTTCTCATAGGGCGGCATTCAGGCTTATGGCGGCACTTTATCTATGAGATGTCTTTCGAATTTCGACCCTTCTCGAATTCGTCCATCGGGGCAGAGTCGATGGAGCTCTAGCGTAGAGTACTGTTGTGTCCTTCAAAAATGCATTACTAATTGTGCTCCCATAGCAGAACAAGGACCGTCCATGCAATATTTCTTATGTGTATGTGCACGTGAGGTGTATGTGCGTCTGCATATGTCGTGCACGGTAACAGACGGCGCCACTGCATGCTTAATGTTCATAGTCATATGCTACCAAAGCGGAATTTTTAACGGCACCTGTACCTACTGGCACATCCGTTGCCCTTCATTTGATATCAAGATTGGTGCGCTGACTTGAGGTATGAAGGTAATAAATATTTTACTGCATGTATACATTGCAATACACTCTGATAGCGTTCCACGATATCAACTTTTCATCGAGTAAAAGTAGGGAAGGATGGGTGGTTGCATGCACACATATTCTCTCTCTCTCTTCATCCAATAGAAAGCTAGCACTTTATTTCTCTTGTGAGATACTAATTCGTTGATATCTTTTGAACAAAATTACTTTTAAAATCAGTTTACATATTTGAATTCCAAATGATGATATCTTTAAAAGAAGAACAAATTTGTATTTTTTAAGTAGTGTAAAAATTCCGGAATAATATTTCACTCCTTTCTTAAAAAACATATTTCAGTCATTCATTAGAAACTAAGAGTGCAGGATATATAAATTCATGAATAATATTTCACTCCTTTATTAGAATAAAAAACAGATTCCACTCATTCATTAGAACTAAAAGTGTGGAATATTTTGAAAACACTGATTCATTTCATTAAAAAAACATTTAGTTTGGAAAACAGATTTCACTCTTAAAAAATCATTTAGTTCGGAGAAGAGATTTCATTCATTAAACTAAATTATTAAAAAATCATTTTCGAAGAATAATGATTTCGCTCATTAAAAGATAGTAGATCTTACTCATTTTAAAAAATCACTCTACTATATAAAACTAGTTTCATTAAAAAATAATCAATCCTTTTCAAAAATAACTGTTACTCTCATTTCAAAGAATAAGCTCAGTAAATCAAAACAGATTTCACTCATTGGTCTTGTTGTAAATAGTTTTCCACACTGAAATAGAATGAGTGAAATAAGTGGATAGAAACATTGAAATTTAAATGTGCTTGAAATGTATGCAAGATTTGTCTTGTTCTAAAGGTCTTGGCATTAGGAGTTCAAGTATATTAAAAAAATCAAAATCAATATTATGGTTTACAAGATATGGAAGATTTAAATGGACTAACATGGAATAAAAGAACGGATTTGTTCGATGACAGGGGAGAGAGTAGATGTTCCACTATTCATGTTTTCCAGTCATGCATGCATGTGAGTCACAAAAGATGGGACCGATTAGACTTAATATCACATAATTTTTTTGGAAAAGGAGGAAGACACCCGACCTCTGCATCTGGGCGATGCATGCAGGCACTTTATTAATTATTCACAAAGATCTTATAAAGTAATACATCGGTAAGTCTAAAGCCACCGTCTTGACAACATCTGTCGCTACTTCTATCCAGTTGATGAAGGGATGCTGATAGTCCGAGCCTAATACCAAACAGACCTCGCAGCAAAGCCAAACATCTAAGACCGAAGGCCCCAACCAAGCCACTTGCCGGGTATGTGGCATACAACGGTCCGGCGCACTTTCAGAGGCCGCCGTCGCCAACTGCCGCCAATCCATCTTCAGAGTTGTACTGACGCATCGACCTTGCCCGGCCTAGCTGTCGTTGACGCCACCACGATGCCAGACAACGCCACCATCCTGCGATCGTCCATCATTACATGCCCAGCGACAAGATCCCGCTGCTCCATGCCGTTGTCGACATGCCAGATGCCACGGCACTCCTCCTTCGCGAACACCACCAGCTGCCACCCATCCCCTCCCCCTGCAGTTCCTCTGCACTCCCAACCGAGCCCCAAGGTCCCTGGCGACACCTCCAGGAAGGTCACAACGCGAACAGCGCCGCTGCCACCAAATCCGAAGAGGATTGTAGGTTTTAACCCGAGCAGGGGATCAGGGTGGGTAGTTTGGGACCTCAGCTGCGCCTCCATGAAGGAAAAGCGGCGCCCTTGGGCGTCGCCACCGCCGGGCCGGCCAGACTGGCCAAGGTTTCCCTCGGACCCCAAGTACATCACTAGGGCTCACCACCACCGGAGCCGGCAGACTCAAGCCACCGGGACGCCGAGAGAGGCAGCAGGACAGTGGGGGACCCCCCGCCCCCAGATCTGACGCAATAGAGCACCGCGCCGCGGCCGGACTCCACCAGCGACCCGCCGCCCATGCGGCCGAGCACACTGGCCAGCGTCTCATGCGGACGTTGCCAGCTGTTGGACGCCGCCGCCTCGCCGGCAGGGCCGCCGCCCCAAGGAACCGCAAGCCTCCAATGCGAGTCTCTGGTCCGAAGACCTTCGAGATCGATCCGAGCGCCGAGATCATTCCCGCCACCTTCCCCGACGCCCGCGCGGGCTTTCCCGGCGGCCGTCTCCGGTGGCGGCGAGGAAGGAAGGGGGATGGAGGGGTGGCGACGCGGCGGAACCCTAATCACCCCCGTAGCTTGGTTGATCCGTCTTAATATCACATACTTACACAACAATATACATTTTGTGTGTGTTGCACGAATCACAGATCGCCCGAACGGTGAGGGATATAAAAATGTGTCTTTGCCCAGATGCATCACGTTCCCTCTCCAATCCAATAATATAATGAATATACAAGATAGCTAATTCTCATCTAGATGAGATCTAGAGAAACCACAAAAATTTGATGATCAAGCTGGCTTTTGGAAGATAAAGGTAAAAGAAGATGGGCATTCTTTCTCATATTCTGAGTGGCCAGTGGCCGGCAGTGGGTAGCACACATGTCTGGTTGGCGCGACCTGCTTCAAGAATCTCATGGACTAGACGCTCAACGGCGAAAGCATCCGACACGACGCCGATGTGGGTGGTGTTTGCCATTTTGATAGACCTGTAGCATCCCCGCTGCCCCGGATCCTCACCGAAAACCGCGTCCAGGGCAAGTATGCTCGCCAGATTGACCACTCCGTCGCCGTCCCCGTGCAGCACCTCAGGGTCTTTGTCGACGTCGCCGTCCCAGTATACCAGCTTCTCCGGGGTGGGCACGCCCACGCCGTTGACGCACGTCATGGGCACCAGCGGCGCCCTCAGGTTGAGCGCCACCGGCAGCGCCCGCGACAGGTACAGGCTCACGGCGGACGCCGGGAGCCCGGCCGCCGACAGGAACTCCGGCATGTCGCGCGCGGTGTAGTTCCTCGCCCGCGTGACGACCAGGGGCGTCTCGCCGCCGAAGACCGCGGGCGACGGCAGCCCGGCGAAGGCCGACTCGAAGCTCCTCTTGACGCGCCGCATCGACAGGACGCCGGCGCCGTCGCTGGCGGCGAGGCCCTTCATGGTGACCACGATCCCGCCGGCGCCCGTGGAGGCCATGATGAAGTGCTTGACGAGCCTCCGGCGCCACGCCAGGGGGCTCCGATTGAGGAACTCGAGCGCGAGCAGGCCGCCCTGGCTGTGCGACACGAGGATGGCCGGCTTGCCCCCGTTCCTCCTGCTCGCGTGCTCCACGAGCGCCGTCAGACTCCGGCGGAATCTGGAGAACTCCCTGTTGGGCAGCTCCGGCGCGGCGGGCGCGTGCCGGAGGTCGTACGGAGCGCCGAAGAGGCTCTCGCCGTCGATGTACCCGATTCGCTCCAACGCCTCCACGAGCCTTCCCATGCAGATCTCCCTGCTCCTCCACAGATTCAGCATCCGTGCGCTAGAGAACATCAAAGTACGCTTACTTACTTGTCGGCAGGGTCGTCGGAGAGGAAGCCGCGGGTGGAGCCGAACGAGAGGACGCGGGTCTCGACGCCGGGCACATTGCGGTAGTCGCCGGCCGTGGGGTCATAAACCAGGCGGAGCTGGTCGGCGAAGCACGGCACGTCGGGGAGGTCTTGCAGGCCCGTGCTGTTCTTCCATAGCCGGAACCACCGGCCGTCCCCCTTGCGTACTCCGCAGAGTGGCGACGGCGAGTCGTAGGCGTCGGTGAGGCGGGCCTCGATCTGGCCGCAGGAGAAGCCTGGCAGCAGCACCACCGGGTGGAGGACGTCTCGCTGGTGGTGGTGAGCAGCCGACGTACTCCCAGACAGGGAAAAGAAGGAGGCAAAGACCATGAGGCAAGACAAGCACAGCCATTGGAGTTTCTCCTCCATGGAGACTGGAGAAGGACCAAGGACGTGACGTGAAGCGTCACAGGCTTCTCATATCCAAATCCAATTATTCCTTGCATCACACAATTCACAGAAGACGAACCATGCGCAATGTCTGTCTCATTGGTAGTACCAGCACACTGGACCCTACTGTGCTCCACCATTTTGAATAATTAAGCTGGACGGATGGAGAGTGTGATGTGCTGGTCTGCACTCACCCGTCGCTAATTTTAGGCCGGTCCGGTCCTTTCTCTAGCAGTGGCAGACAAGAGGAGAGGTACACATCAGTCCACGTGAGTGAGAGAAGGCCGCAGGCATGGAACTCATGTGCTTCCAAAAAGGAAAAAGGAAACAAGGAAGTACTAGTGTTTGATCTAACTGAACATAAGTGTATACGAACTGAACTGTAGCTTGTTCTGTGATCTTCGTTCCGCATGAAGTAGGAGCAACACTAGTACTCCCTCCATTCCAAAATTTGGGTAATCTATTTTGGAGCGGAGGGAGTAGCTGTGATTTGGAAGGAAGAGAAGGGAGTCACGGACCTCTGTGCCTGCCAAAACATGAGTGGCTTTATCATGATGCCCTGCCAAAGCTATAGCGACACTACCATGTAGCCCGCTATTTAAAACTTTTTGTTCCAATAGATTAATAACTGGATATTTTGTGGACTACTTCCTTCGTTCCTAAATATTTGTTTTTTTTTTAAGATTTCAAATAGACTATCACATACGAATGTATATAGACATATTTTAGAGTGTAGATTCACTCATTTTGTTTTGTATGTAGTCACTTGTTGAAATCTCTAGAAAGACAAATATTTAGGAACGGAGGGAGTAGTATACTTGTGTTTTCACGCATTGTCATTCCTTCACTCACTACTAGGAAAAGGCATGCTAGTGGCGCACCAGTTTTGCCTTCTAATGGCGCACTACTAGTGCGCCACTAGCATCACGCCATTAGAATTAAATTCTAATGGCAGTATCTGATGTTCTAATGGCGCACCACGTAATGCGCCATTAGAATTGCCCACGGTGGCGCCATTAGAATTCCTCCCAGAGTAATGGCGCACCACATAGAAGTGCGCCATTAGTAACAAATTTTTTTCAATTTTTTTTAGAATATTTTCTAATTTAAAAAAAAAATCATTTTTTATCATTTTTTTACTAATCTCGAAGCACGCTTAACTTCAAAGTTCTATCCAACCACAGCAACAACTCACTTCACAGGCACTTGTTGATATATCTAGCGTATCAATCCTATTATACCTTGTTGATGTCTAGGACTTTGTTCATGTTCATGACTATGATGAATTTTGAAAAATATTTCAAACTTCCCGGTCATATTACGTATCATTTTTTGAAAAAAAATTCAAAATCAATTTTTTTTCTGTTACTAGTGGCGCACCACATGCACGGTGCGCCACTAGTAAGTTTGAATTTTTTTGAATTTTTTTGCCTCTAGATCTTGAAAGCCCCGTAACTTTTTTTCTGTTAGGTTTTTGGGGATTTTGAAAATGTTTAACGGTGTTCTTCCATTAAATTCAGATGTAACTTTTCGAGTAGATGATTTTTCATATAAAAAACTTTTTAATCCGAGTTCGTATGCAAAAGTTATGCACATTTTACAAATTTCCAGAGACATTTTGCAAATAAAGTCGAAATTCATATTTGTAAATTTTTCCAACAACTAGACCACATATCACATGGGAAAAATATTTTCTTTTATTTTTTTTGACATTTCCATCATTTTTTTCATTTTTTTAAAACTGAAAAGGCGGTCCACAAAGGGGTGCATTAGGTGTTGGGCCAAGTTAGTAATGGCGCACCGTGGGGTGGTGCGCCATTACTAGTTAAACTAGTAATGACGCACCACCCCACGGTGCGCCATTACTAGTTTTGAAAAAAAAATTGAATTTTTTTTGAATTTTTTTTTGGAAAAAACTTAGTAATGGCGCACCATTGGACAGTGCGCCATTACTTGTTAAACTAGTAATGGCGCACTGTCCACAGGTGCGCCATTACTAACAATTTTTTTTTTACTTTTTTTTCAAAACTACTAATGGCGCACGGCGGGTGTGGTGCGCCATTACTATGTCAACTAGTAGTGGCGCACTATACAACGGTGCGCCATTAGTAACAAATTTTTTTATGTTTTTTTTTTCAAAACTACTGTGCACTATACAACGGTGAGGCATGGTGCGCCATTAGAATATAGTAATGGCGCACCAGATGTATGTACGCCATTAGTGACCATATCATCTATAGCCCTTTTCCTAGTAGTGACTCGAGTGGATCATTATATTCCATTACATTCAGCTCTAAACTCTCTATAAAAAAATTCCCCTTGTTGATGTAATTAGTGTGTGTGTACCGCCCATGTTGTGGACGTGCTACTAGTGTGTGCGTGAGAGGAACGACTGAGCAGGCCAGCTACACGCTTCACATACCCTAAATTTGTACACTGCTTCAGATACATATTTGATCTAGAGGATGGCAGTTTTATAAAGTATCGCTGCAATTTTCAAACAAATAAATCAAAGCAAGGCACTTTTTTATAAATTTGTATGTATTTTTTATTTGTGGCATCTTTTTTATCGAGGAGAGGATTTTTTATTTTTGTTATTTAGAGGATGGTATTTTTTAAGTTTAGCATAGCAAAAACAAACTTTTTTTTGACTTGTAATGTGGCGATAAAAAAATACTTTAACTAGGCCTTTTGGGTGGGGGGGGGGGGTGGTGTCGTGCTGGGCTGCCTGCTAGCGAACAAGAAAAGCGGTGGCTGGGAGTTTGCTCGAAAGATGAGAGCAACTAGTTGAGGAGTGCTCCGAATGAACACATGGGGTGGGCTGAGAGCGCGCGCTCTCAGCCACCGTCACGTGTCATGCTACGAGCGCTACTCCGGATTTTGTGTTTTCATTTGGGTTTTTCGTGAAAAAAAGTTCGTCAAAACCTATATGAACATGGGATCTAGTTTTAAAGATCTCGATGCAAGTAATCCAACGGTGAAAACGGTTCGAGATTTGGACGCACGGTTTAAGAGATAAAACGTTTTGAAATAAACGAATCTGCGAAAAAGGGAAAACTCCTAGGTTGCAACAACTGGTGCAAATGCAGCGCACCACTTGTCACAACCTAAGGAGATGGGAGTGATCGTTGGAAGGAGTACTACTCAATTAGTGATTTCGTCGAACGATTCGTTCGATGGGAGGGGGGCAACCCCTTAGCGATGGAACGGCATCATTGAGAACTAGTGCGTAAACAAGGTATCTTTCAGAGCCCTCAAGGAACTCATTCCTTCATCATGAGGTTTATTGTAGAGCTTGATATACTCAAAGATAAACAACCATCATCGGGCGGTGGGCGACCCTGGTTCTAGAAACCATCAACCAGCGATCATGAGCTCCCCTCAGGGCTTCGCAAAGATTCACGTGGACGCCGGTGTCCGACATGGAAGAGGAGGCTCGGCAGCTACGGTGTGTAGAGATAGTGATGGCAATGTCCTCGGAAGTTCAGCTCTAGTCATTCAGGGAATTGACGACCCTGCCACATTAGAGGCTATCGCATGTAAAGAAGCAATATCTTTGGCGGAGGATCTCCATATTCAACAATTCATTGTTGCTTCAGCCTCGATACAAGTGGTGGAGGATATCAAGAACTTTAGCCGTGGCACCTACAGGGCCATTATTAGCGAGATTAATGTTAGAGCGTCATTATTTTGGTGTAGTTTTACTTCTGAATGTCATGCCGTCAATTTTGAGGCATATAGTTTAGTCAAGTTTGCTTTGTAACTAGGTCAAGGGAGTCACTTTTGGTTTGGTCCCACACGTTGTGGCTTATTATGAATAAAACTTTGTTTTCCCTAAAAAAGAGAGGAATTCTTTTAAAAAACAAGGAATTCCAAATATTTCCTCCCTTTGTAAAATGAAACACGCTTAGTGGCTCATGAACACAAGACTCTTAAAAGATACTGGTAGTGGTTCTAGTTCAAAACAGAGGTAGTATATTTTAGCAAACACGAAATATAACCAAGATCAACCTGCTTGTTTCGACAGCATAAAGCAGATGAACTGCACGATTAACTGACAGAAGCAAGTTAATTTCTCTTCGTGCCACTTGGAATAATGTCTATAGAAATCAGATGATAGACGGAAGCTCACAGCTTCCAAGATTAGTTCCCAGTTAACATAACATTTCACCAGGCACCCGCAAAAAAAAAACATTTCACCAGGGCATGTTGATTCCTACAGGTTAACATAACATTTCACGAGGGCATGACACGCAGAGGGCCAATTTCCTTCGAGAGCACATAGCAGGGCCCCACGCACAGCATACAGAATGGAAAGAACCTTCAGCAAATAATCCATTTCTGCATCTCAGCCACCAAAAAGTACCTCTTGATACCTGCAAGCCAACCAATGTTGTCAGCTAAACCGAACTGTAATACTACATTATAGAAAAGCCATTGAATTTATCTGACGTTTTTTGTATGATTTAAACAGTAAATATGAGCCTAAAGACTGAATCATCTCAGCATTATTGGTTAACTCCTACTGTTGGCATATTTTCAATAACTCCATATGAACATTCTAGATTATCAAACCTTTTGAGAAAAAGGTTATTATGGTAGTATGAGGGACTCACGGAGTAACAAAGGATAAACATCTGGTTTCTAGTACCTAACAGGCATACCTTCTAGAAATGTACGAGGAGCTAGGTAGTCCCTAACAAATTGGATTTAATCAAATTCATGTAAGCCTCAAGCAATAACTATGTACTCCCTCCGATCCATATTACTTGTCGCTGAAACGGTTGTATTTAGAGTAGTTTAGTGCTAGATATATCCGTTCGGGCGACAACTAATTTGGTTCGGGTGATCCGGTATTGTCCCAATCTCACCCGGAACCTTTCCGGTGTCTAAATATAGTCGTCCAATATATCGATTTTTATGTCTCGACCATTTCGAGACTCCTCGTCAAGTCCGTGATCATATCCGGGACTCCGAACAACCTTTGATACATCAAAATATATAAACTCATAACGAAACTGTCATCGTAACGTTAAGCGTGCGGACCCTACGGGTTTGAGAACAATGTAGACATGACCAAGACACGTCTCCGGTCAATAACCAATAGCGGAACCTGGATGCTCATATTGGCTCCCACATATTCTACGAAGATCTTTATCGGTCAGACCGCATAACAACATACGTTGTTCCCTTTGTCATCGGTATGTTACTTGCCTGAGATTCGATCGTCGGTATCTCTACCTAGTTCAATCTCGTTACCGGCAAGTCTCTTTACTCGTTCCGTAATACATCATCACGCAACTAACTTATTAGTTGCAATGCTTGCAAACCTTAAGTGATGTGTATTACCGAGAGGGCCTAGAGATACCTCTCCGACAATCGGAGTGAGAAATCTTTATCTCGAAATACGCCAACCCAACATGTACCTTCGGAGACACCTGTAGAGCTCATTTATAATCACCCAGTTACATTATGACGTTTGGTAGCACACAAAGTGTTCCTTCGGTAAACGGGAGTTGCATAATCTCATAGTCATAGGAACATGTATAAGTCATGAAGAAAGCAATAGCAACATACTAAACGATCAAGTGCTAAGCTAACGGAATGGGTCAAGTCAATCACATCATTCTCCTAATGATGTGATCCCGTTAATCAAATGATAACTCATGTCTATGGCTAGGAAACATAACCATCTTTGATCAACAAGCTAGTCAAGTAGAGGCATACTAGTGACAATCTATTTGTCTATGTATTCACACATGTATCATGTTTCCAGTTAATACAATTCTAGCATGAATAATAAACATTTATCATGATATAAGGAAATAAATAATAACTTTATTATTGCCTCTAGGGCATATTTCCTTCAGGTGCGGAGCCAGGACTTGCAGACGGCGGAGGTGCGAAGGAGGCCCGCGGGGTCGTCCAGCGGCAGGCGGAGGAGGACCTCGGCCACGGCGTCGGAGATCAGCTCCGGTGGCGGCGCGATGGAGGGGCGGGTGCGAGGGTTTTGGGCGGGGATTGGTCGGGGGATTGGGGAATGGGGAGAGCCGAAAAGCGAGTGAGGAAAAGGGAGGATGAGAGTTGTCCTGTGCTGCCCGCTGCCGGGTTCGAACGGGCCCCTTCTACGAGAACTGCAAGGCCCAAATAATGGAACATATATTTCTGTCTTCAAAGAAAATGGAACATTTAATTTCACAAATAAAAGTCTCAATTGCCTAAAAAAACAAATAAAAGTCTCAAAAAAGATTCACAAATAAAAACATTGCATGGACTTTTGAAACATATCTCAAGGAAAAAACATACGGAAAATTTATATCAGTGAAAAAATATTAATAAAATACATTTTATTTGAGAACCATAGATATATTTTTGTGGACAGTGAGATAAATGTTAAGAAAAAAGTTTCTAAGGGTAGAACATTTCTTTCAGTCAAAAAGAGTAGAGTGAATATTTTATTTGTCATGGTGAATGCTTAAAGATTCTACAAGATGAACGTTTTTCATTGATGTCGACACATATTTTTGAATTAACTATTAAAAATTGGTGGGACAGTTGATCGCAAATGATTCAAAGGAGGCGAGTAGACGTGGAAGTGGTAGACTCATCTTCACCATATAGAACATTTAGAAGGAGAAGAACGGGCATGTTTTTACGTGCCATTCTATGAGGTGGCAAAGTTGGATTATGAGGTCATCAAACGATGTGAGATAGCATTTTTGGGAGCCATGCCTACGGAGGGCATTGAGCAACCTTTGCATTTTTAGTTGTTAAGATTTTGTCATGTTACTCTTTCCCCTCAAGTTAGGGTTTCTCTTTTCCTCTACCGACTGCAACGCCTAGGGCACTCATCCTCTCAAAACTTTGCCGGCGAGCCTGTGGATCCATCTCCCCCATGCCTACCGCTCAGGGGGTCGATGGCGGGGATGAGGATCCTCGAGCCTCAACCTCTGCTAGTAGTCTAGGTTAGGCTTTTCTCATAGGGCGGCATTCAGGCTTATGGCGGCACTTTATCTATGAGATGTCTTTCGAATTTCGACCCTTCTCGAATTCGTCCATCGGGGCAGAGTCGATGGAGCTCTAGCGTAGAGTACTGTTGTGTCCTTCAAAAATGCATTACTAATTGTGCTCCCATAGCAGAACAAGGACCGTCCATGCAATATTTCTTATGTGTATGTGCACGTGAGGTGTATGTGCGTCTGCATATGTCGTGCACGGTAACAGACGGCGCCACTGCATGCTTAATGTTCATAGTCATATGCTACCAAAGCGGAATTTTTAACGGCACCTGTACCTACTGGCACATCCGTTGCCCTTCATTTGATATCAAGATTGGTGCGCTGACTTGAGGTATGAAGGTAATAAATATTTTACTGCATGTATACATTGCAATACACTCTGATAGCGTTCCACGATATCAACTTTTCATCGAGTAAAAGTAGGGAAGGATGGGTGGTTGCATGCACACATATTCTCTCTCTCTCTTCATCCAATAGAAAGCTAGCACTTTATTTCTCTTGTGAGATACTAATTCGTTGATATCTTTTGAACAAAATTACTTTTAAAATCAGTTTACATATTTGAATTCCAAATGATGATATCTTTAAAAGAAGAACAAATTTGTATTTTTTAAGTAGTGTAAAAATTCCGGAATAATATTTCACTCCTTTCTTAAAAAACATATTTCAGTCATTCATTAGAAACTAAGAGTGCAGGATATATAAATTCATGAATAATATTTCACTCCTTTATTAGAATAAAAAACAGATTCCACTCATTCATTAGAACTAAAAGTGTGGAATATTTTGAAAACACTGATTCATTTCATTAAAAAAACATTTAGTTTGGAAAACAGATTTCACTCTTAAAAAATCATTTAGTTCGGAGAAGAGATTTCATTCATTAAACTAAATTATTAAAAAATCATTTTCAAAGAATAATGATTTCGCTCATTAAAAGATAGTAGATCTTACTCATTTTAAAAAATCACTCTACTATATAAAACTAGTTTCATTAAAAAATAATCAATCCTTTTCAAAAATAACTGTTACTCTCATTTCAAAGAATAAGCTCAGTAAATCAAAACAGATTTCACTCATTGGTCTTGTTGTAAATAGTTTTCCACACTGAAATAGAATGAGTGAAATAAGTGGATAGAAACATTGAAATTTAAATGTGCTTGAAATGTATGCAAGATTTGTCTTGTTCTAAAGGTCTTGGCATTATGAGTTCAAGTATATTAAAAAAAATCAAAATCAATATTATGGTTTACAAGATATGGAAGATTTAAATGGACTAACATGGAATAAAAGAACGGATTTGTTCGATGACAGGGGAGAGAGTAGATGTTCCACTATTCATGTTTTCCAGTCATGCATGCATGTGAGTCACAAAAGATGGGACCGATTAGACTTAATATCACATAATTTTTTTGGAAAAGGAGGAAGACACCCGACCTCTGCATCTGGGCGATGCATGCAGGCACTTTATTAATTATTCACAAAGATCTTATAAAGTAATACATCGGTAAGTCTAAAGCCACCGTCTTGACAACATCTGTCGCTACTTCTATCCAGTTGATGAAGGGATGCTGATAGTCCGAGCCTAATACCAAACAGACCTCGCAGCAAAGCCAAACATCTAAGACCGAAGGCCCCAACCAAGCCACTTGCCGGGTATGTGGCATACAACGGTCCGGCGCACTTTCAGAGGCCGCCGTCGCCAACTGCCGCCAATCCATCTTCAGAGTTGTACTGACGCATCGACCTTGCCCGGCCTAGCTGTCGTTGACGCCACCACGATGCCAGACAACGCCACCATCCTGCGATCGTCCATCATTACATGCCCAGCGGCAAGATCCCGCTGCTCCATGCCGTTGTCGACATGCCAGATGCCACGGCACTCCTCCTTCGCGAACACCACCTGCTGCCACCCATCCCCTCCCCCTGCAGTTCCTCTGCACTCCCAACCGAGCCCCAAGGTCCCTGGCGACACCTCCAGGAAGGTCACAACGCGAACAGCGCCGCTGCCACCAAATCCGAAGAGGATTGTAGGTTTTAACCCGAGCAGGGGATCAGGGTGGGTAGTTTGGGACCTCAGCTGCGCCTCCATGAAGGAAAAGCGGCGCCCTTGGGCGTCGCCACCGCCGGGCCGGCCAGACTGGCCAAGGTTTCCCTCGGACCCCAAGTACATCACTAGGGCTCACCACCACCGGAGCCGGCAGACTCAAGCCACCGGGACGCCGAGAGAGGCAGCAGGACAGTGGGGGACCCCCCGCCCCCAGATCTGACGCAATAGAGCACCGCGCCGCAGCCGGACTCCACCAGCGACCCGCCGCCCGTGCGGCCGAGCACACTGGCCAGCGTCTCATGCGGACGTTGCCAGCTGTTGGACGACGCCGCCTCGCCGGCAGGGCCGCCGCCCCAAGGAACCGCAAGCCTCCAATGCGAGTCTCTGGTCCGAAGACCTTCGAGATCGATCCGAGCGCCGAGATCATTCCCGCCACCTTCCCCGACGCCCGCGCGGGCTTTCCCGGCGGCCGTCTCCGGTGGCGGCGAGGAAGGAAGGGGGATGGAGGGGTGGCGACGCGGCGGAACCCTAATCACCCCCGTAGCTTGGTTGATCCGTCTTAATATCACATACTTACACAACAATATACATTTTGTGTGTGTTGCACGAATCACAGATCGCCCGAACGGTGAGGGATATAAAAATGTGTCTTTGCCCAGATGCATCACGTTCCCTCTCCAATCCAATAATATAATGAATATACAAGATAGCTAATTCTCATCTAGATGAGATCTAGAGAAACCACAAAAATTTGATGATCAAGCTGGCTTTTGGAAGATAAAGGTAAAAGAAGATGGGCATTCTTTCTCATATTCTGAGTGGCCAGTGGCCGGCAGTGGGTAGCACACATGTCTGGTTGGCGCGACCTGCTTCAAGAATCTCATGGACTAGACGCTCAACGGCGAAAGCATCCGACACGACGCCGATGTGGGTGGTGTTTGCCATTTTGATAGACCTGTAGCATCCCCGCTGCCCCGGATCCTCACCGAAAACCGCGTCCAGGGCAAGTATGCTCGCCAGATTGACCACTCCGTCGCCGTCCCCGTGCAGCACCTCAGGGTCTTTGTCGACGTCGCCGTCCCAGTATACCAGCTTCTCCGGGGTGGGCACGCCCACGCCGTTGACGCACGTCATGGGCACCAGCGGCGCCCTCAGGTTGAGCGCCACCGGCAGCGCCCGCGACAGGTACAGGCTCACGGCGGACGCCGGGAGCCCGGCCGCCGACAGGAACTCCGGCATGTCGCGCGCGGTGTAGTTCCTCGCCCGCGTGACGACCAGGGGCGTCTCGCCGCCGAAGACCGCGGGCGACGGCAGCCCGGCGAAGGCCGACTCGAAGCTCCTCTTGACGCGCCGCATCGACAGGACGCCGGCGCCGTCGCTGGCGGCGAGGCCCTTCATGGTGACCACGATCCCGCCGGCGCCCGTGGAGGCCATGATGAAGTGCTTGACGAGCCTCCGGCGCCACGCCAGGGGGCTCCGATTGAGGAACTCGAGCGCGAGCAGGCCGCCCTGGCTGTGCGACACGAGGATGGCCGGCTTGCCCCCGTTCCTCCTGCTCGCGTGCTCCACGAGCGCCGTCAGACTCCGGCGGAATCTGGAGAACTCCCTGTTGGGCAGCTCCGGCGCGGCGGGCGCGTGCCGGAGGTCGTACGGAGCGCCGAAGAGGCTCTCGCCGTCGATGTACCCGATTCGCTCCAACGCCTCCACGAGCCTTCCCATGCAGATCTCCCTGCTCCTCCACAGATTCAGCATCCGTGCGCTAGAGAACATCAAAGTACGCTTACTTACTTGTCGGCAGGGTCGTCGGAGAGGAAGCCGCGGGTGGAGCCGAACGAGAGGACGCGGGTCTCGACGCCGGGCACATTGCGGTAGTCGCCGGCCGTGGGGTCATAAACCAGGCGGAGCTGGTCGGCGAAGCACGGCACGTCGGGGAGGTCTTGCAGGCCCGTGCTGTTCTTCCATAGCCGGAACCACCGGCCGTCCCCCTTGCGTACTCCGCAGAGTGGCGACGGCGAGTCGTAGGCGTCGGTGAGGCGGGCCTCGATCTGGCCGCAGGAGAAGCCTGGCAGCAGCACCACCGGGTGGAGGACGTCTCGCTGGTGGTGGTGAGCAGCCGACGTACTCCCAGACAGGGAAAAGAAGGAGGCAAAGACCATGAGGCAAGACAAGCACAGCCATTGGAGTTTCTCCTCCATGGAGACTGGAGAAGGACCAAGGACGTGACGTGAAGCGTCACAGGCTTCTCATATCCAAATCCAATTATTCCTTGCATCACACAATTCACAGAAGACGAACCATGCGCAATGTCTGTCTCATTGGTAGTACCAGCACACTGGACCCTACTGTGCTCCACCATTTTGAATAATTAAGCTGGACGGATGGAGAGTGTGATGTGCTGGTCTGCACTCACCCGTCGCTAATTTTAGGCCGGTCCGGTCCTTTCTCTAGCAGTGGCAGACAAGAGGAGAGGTACACATCAGTCCACGTGAGTGAGAGAAGGCCGCAGGCATGGAACTCATGTGCTTCCAAAAAGGAAAAAGGAAACAAGGAAGTACTAGTGTTTGATCTAACTGAACATAAGTGTATACGAACTGAACTGTAGCTTGTTCTGTGATCTTCGTTCCGCATGAAGTAGGAGCAACACTAGTACTCCCTCCATTCCAAAATTTGGGTAATCTATTTTGGAGCGGAGGGAGTAGCTGTGATTTGGAAGGAAGAGAAGGGAGTCACGGACCTCTGTGCCTGCCAAAACATGAGTGGCTTTATCATGATGCCCTGCCAAAGCTATAGCGACACTACCATGTAGCCCGCTATTTAAAACTTTTTGTTCCAATAGATTAATAACTGGATATTTTGTGGACTACTTCCTTCGTTCTTAAATATTTGTTTTTTTTTTAAGATTTCAAATAGACTATCACATACGAATGTATATAGACATATTTTAGAGTGTAGATTCACTCATTTTGTTTTGTATGTAGTCACTTGTTGAAATCTCTAGAAAGACAAATATTTAGGAACGGAGGGAGTAGTATACTTGTGTTTTCACGCATTGTCATTCCTTCACTCACTACTAGGAAAAGGCATGCTAGTGGCGCACCAGTTTTGCCTTCTAATGGCGCACTACTAGTGCGCCACTAGCATCACGCCATTAGAATTAAATTCTAATGGCAGTATCTGATGTTCTAATGGCGCACCACGTAATGCGCCATTAGAATTGCCCACGGTGGCGCCATTAGAATTCCTCCCAGAGTAATGGCGCACCACATAGAAGTGCGCCATTAGTAACAAATTTTTTTCAATTTTTTTTAGAATATTTTCTAATTTAAAAAAAAAATTCATTTTTTTATCATTTTTTTACTAATCTCGAAGCACGCTTAACTTCAAAGTTCTATCCAACCACAGCAACAACTCACTTCACAGGCACTTGTTGATATATCTAGCGTATCAATCCTATTATACCTTGTTGATGTCTAGGACTTTGTTCATGTTCATGACTATGATGAAATTTTGAAAAATATTTCAAACTTCCCGGTCATATTACGTATCATTTTTTGAAAAAAAATTCAAAACCAATTTTTTTTCTGTTACTAGTGGCGCACCACATGCACGGTGCGCCACTAGTAAGTTTGAATTTTTTTGAATTTTTTTGCCTCTAGATCTTGAAAGCCCCGTAACTTTTTTTCTGTTAGGTTTTTGGGGATTTTGAAAATGTTTAACGGTGTTCTTCCATTAAATTCAGATGTAACTTTTCGAGTAGATGATTTTTCATATAAAAAACTTTTTAATCCGAGTTCGTATGCAAAAGTTATGCACATTTTACAAATTTCCAGAGAGATTTTGCAAATAAAGTCGAAATTCATATTTGTAAATTTTTCCAAAAACTAGACCACATACCACATGGGAAAAATATTTTCTTTTATTTTTTTTGACATTTCCATCATTTTTTTCATTCTTTTAAAACTGAAAAGGCGGTCCACAAAGGGGTGCATTCGGTGTTGGGCCAAGTTAGTAATGGCGCACCGTGGGGTGGTGCGCCATTACTAGTTAAACTAGTAATGACGCACCACCCCACGGTGCGCCATTACTAGTTTTGAAAAAAAATTGAATTTTTTTTTGAATTTTTTTTTGAAAAAAACTTAGTAATGGCGCACCATTGGACAGTGCGCCATTACTAGTTAAACTAGTAATGGCGCACTGTCCACAGGTGCGCCATTACTAACAATTTTTTTTACTTTTTTTTCAAAACTACTAATGACGCATGGCGGGTGTGGTGCGCCATTACTATGTCAACTAGTAGTGGCGCACTATACAACGGTGCGCCATTAGTAACAAATTTTTTTATGTTTTTTTTCAAAACTACTGTGCACTATACAACGGTGAGGCATGGTGCGCCATTAGAATATAGTAATGACGCACCACATGTATGTACGCCATTAGTGACCATATCATCTATAGCCCTTTTCCTAGTAGTGACTCCAGTGGATCATTATATTCCATTACATTCAGCTCTAAACTCTCTATAAAAAAATTCCCCTTGTTGACGTAATTAGTGTGTGTGTACCGCCCATGTTGTGGACGTGCTACTAGTGTGTGCGTGAGAGGAACGACTGAGCAGGCCAGCTACACGCTTCACATACCCTAAATTTGTACACTGCTTCAGATACATATTTGATCTAGAGGATGGCAGTTTTATAAAGTATCGCTGCAATTTTCAAACAAATAAATCAAAGCAAGGCACTTTTTTATAAATTTGTATGTATTTTTTATTTGTGGCATCTTTTTTATCGAGGAGAGGATTTTTTATTTTTGTTATTTAGAGGATGGTATTTTTTAAGTTTAGCATAGCAAAAACAAACTTTTTTTTGACTTGTAATGTGGCGATAAAAAAATACTTTAACTAGGCCTTTTGGGTCGGGGGGGGGGGGGGTGGCGTCGTGCTGGGCTGCCTGCTAGCGAACAAGAAAAGCGGTGGCTGGGAGTTTGCTCGAAAGATGAGAGCAACTAGTTGAGGAGTGCTCCGAATGAACACATGGGGTGGGCTGAGAGCGCGCGCTCTCAGCCACCGTCACGTGTCATGCTACGAGCGCTACTCCGGATTTTGTGTTTTCATTTGGGTTTTTCGTGAAAAAAAGTTCGTCAAAACCTATATGAACATGGGATCTAGTTTTAAAGATCTCGATGCAAGTAATCCAACGGTGAAAACGGTTCGAGATTTGGACGCACGGTTTAAGAGATAAAACGTTTTGAAATAAACGAATCTGCGAAAAAGGGAAAACTCCTAGGTTGCAACAACTGGTGCAAATGCAGCGCACCACTTGTCACAACCTAAGGAGATGGGAGTGATCGTTGGAAGGAGTACTACTCAATTAGTGATTTCGTCGAACGATTCGTTCGATGGGAGGGGGGCAACCCCTTAGCGATGGAACGGCATCATTGAGAACTAGTGCGTAAACAAGGTATCTTTCAGAGCCCTCAAGGAACTCATTCCTTCATCATGAGGTTTATTGTAGAGCTTGATATACTCAAAGATAAACAACCATCATCGGGCGGTGGGCGACCCTGGTTCTAGAAACCATCAACCAGCGATCATGAGCTCCCCTCAGGGCTTCGCAAAGATTCACGTGGACGCCGGTGTCCGACATGGAAGAGGAGGCTCGGCAGCTACGGTGTGTAGAGATAGTGATGGCAATGTCCTCGGAAGTTCAGCTCTAGTCATTCAGGGAATTGACGACCCTGCCACATTAGAGGCTATCGCATGTAAAGAAGCAATATCTTTGGCGGAGGATCTCCATATTCAACAATTCATTGTTGCTTCAGCCTCGATACAAGTGGTGGAGGATATCAAGAACTTTAGCCGTGGCACCTACAGGGCCATTATTAGCGAGATTAATGTTAGAGCGTCATTATTTTGGTGTAGTTTTACTTCTGAATGTCATGCCGTCAATTTTGAGGCATATAGTTTAGTCAAGTTTGCTTTGTAACTAGGTCAAGGGAGTCACTTTTGGTTTGGTCCCACACGTTGTGGCTTATTATGAATAAAACTTTGTTTTCCCTAAAAAAGAGAGGAATTCTTTTAAAAAACAAGGAATTCCAAATATTTCCTCCCTTTGTAAAATGAAACACGCTTAGTGGCTCATGAACACAAGACTCTTAAAAGATACTGGTAGTGGTTCTAGTTCAAAACAGAGGTAGTATATTTTAGCAAACACGAAATATAACCAAGATCAACCTGCTTGTTTCGACAGCATAAAGCAGATGAACTGCACGATTAACTGACAGAAGCAAGTTAATTTCTCTTCGTGCCACTTGGAATAATGTCTATAGAAATCAGATGATAGACGGAAGCTCACAGCTTCCAAGATTAGTTCCCAGTTAACATAACATTTCACCAGGCACCCGCAAAAAAAAAA
The DNA here is from genome assembly GCF_018294505.1 of Triticum aestivum. Lineage (NCBI taxonomy): Eukaryota > Viridiplantae > Streptophyta > Magnoliopsida > Poales > Poaceae > Triticum > Triticum aestivum. Next base: position 58,544,561 of record NC_057810.1, on the reverse strand, counting down.
AACATTTCACCAGGGCATGTTGATTCCTACAGGTTAACATAACATTTCACGAGGGCATGACACGCAGAGGGCCAATTTCCTTCGAGAGCACATAGCAGGGCCCCACGCACAGCATACAGAATGGAAAGAACCTTCAGCAAATAATCCATTTCTGCATCTCAGCCACCAAAAAGTACCTCTTGATACCTGCAAGCCAACCAATGTTGTCAGCTAAACCGAACTGTAATACTACATTATAGAAAAGCCATTGAATTTATCTGACGTTTTTTGTATGATTTAAACAGTAAATATGAGCCTAAAGACTGAATCATCTCAGCATTATTGGTTAACTCCTACTGTTGGCATATTTTCAATAACTCCATATGAACATTCTAGATTATCAAACCTTTTAAGAAAAAGGTTATTATGGTAGTATGAGGGACTCACGGAGTAACAAAGGATAAACATCTGGTTTCTAGTACCTAACAGGCATACCTTCTAGAAATGTACGAGGAGCTAGGTAGTCCCTAACAAATTGGATTTAATCAAATTCATGTAAGCCTCAAGCAATAACTATGTACTCCCTCCGATCCATATTACTTGTCGCTGAAACGGTTGTATTTAGAGTAGTTTAGTGCTAGATATATCCGTTCGGGCGACAACTAATTTGGATCGGAGGGAGTATCAATATTTTTTTACTCGACATACTATAAAAAACAAAAGACTAGCAACTACTTTGTTCACAAATATACAAGACATTCTAGACTGACCATACAAATTTCTAAAACGTCTTATATTTATGAACAGAAGGAGTACATGTGAAAAGCACTGTTTAATATGAATCTACTCATGCCAATTTTATCATGTGTTCAGAATAAACTATTAAACATCTATAGTGAATAGATCGAAGAAAAAAAAAGATGGCACACAAACCGTAGCTCAACTAAGCCGAGAAAACATGAAATTCTTAAATCAAGACAAGGGCCGGAGCCCGGATTTGAGTAAGGGGGGGGGGGAGGCAACTTGATTTTTTTTTGCCTAGGGCAACAAAAAAAAGTGTGCGCAACTAGAACATTGATACAATTGTATTGGTTTAAATTTGGCCCGCAATTTTCAATACAATGAAAAAATTAATTTCTCAGATCATCATAACTTAGTTGATAGGTAATTAACTTTTAGTGGAGATTATCATGCAATTCTAAAGCAAGTCATCTCCCGTTGGACTGGATTGATACCTTGCACTAGATTATCAGTAGGTAGAGCAACTGAAACAACATGCTTAAAAATCGAATTAATCATTAAGGTGTTTGGCGGCGTTGTTCTATTCATAACCGTTTTGAAAATTACACAATTAAAGAAATTAAGAATCGATAGCATAGTAGATCACACAGTCAATCTTTACTATTAAACGGGGATCTAATGTCGTGATGGTTCGACCTCCCCTCGACCACCTCGTTCGATCCCCACCTCTCTTCGCACGCTCATGCCGTAAAAAATAACTGGAAAATCAGAAGAGAAAAACGCACCCACGAAGCCACGACCAACGCCCTCGTCGTTCGATAAAAGGAAGGAGAAAAACTGAATAGGAAAGAAAAAGCCCACGTACACAAGCCTCACCTCCCACGCCCCATCTTTCCCTAACCCCTCGCCCCAATCCCGCGATTCCTCCCGAGAAAGAACGCCACCGCCGGCCTCCTCCAATCTCGCGACTCCTCCGGAGAAAAAACGTCGCCGCGGCCTACTCCTTCGCCACTCAACTTGGCATCAACAGCCCTCTCACATGCAGTCTCTCTTTTCCTCGCCATAGACCCCCGCTACGCATCCGTCCTCAATCCCTTTGCTCCAGTTTCCACGGCAGACAACGAAGTCAGCACCTGCGACGGTGCCCTCGCTGAGGCTTATGGCCCGGCTCCACCTGTCCTCTCACCGGAGCAATCGGCGAACCAAGACCGCCGACCCGCGAGACGTGCCTACAACAACTCGGCTAGACGACCAAAGGCAAGGTTGGATAGCCCCACCTCGACCACTTCATCCCACCGACTATCGTCATCGTCATCGTCCTCCACGTGAACGACGACCTCAGCGGTAGCACATCGCAGCCTGCGAAATTAGATGGAGTGGCAGATCTGTGCCCTATCCGGTAAATTCCATGATAACCATTATCTTCCTTCAAACGCTAATTTCAGACTGGTCACAATCTTCAGCCAGAGTATATTTCTAGACTATTATACGCCATCAATTTTACAGTTGGTGAAAGATCACCCATTTTTATGTTTCTGCTTCCAGTTCCAGCCATAAAAAATGTGATATGTTGTTCCTTGCATGCATGGTAATTGTTTGCAGGGCAGTGTTTATATGACATTGCGTAGAACAAGAATCAACGTAACTCCTTTCTAATGGTTCTACGCAGCAAAAAAATTCTTCAACAATGTCCGATTGTTTAATCCATCGCCGGAGTACAAACACTAGTAGAAAAGAGGGCTTTGGTTCAGGCCGGGTCAGGCCATTAGTTCCAGTTCAGTCCAGAACCGGGATCCATGGGGGCATTGGTCTCGGTTCATGAGCCCAGGGGGGCGGTCGGGCCACGTGGGTCATTGGTTCCGGTTCGTCTGGACCTTTTGGTCCCGGTTGGTGGGACGAACCGGGACCAATGGGCCTGGCTCCTGGCCCACCATCATTGGTCCCGGTTGGTGGCTTGAAGTGCACTAGTAGAAAAAGGGGCAAATCTGAGACACATTAGTGCCGGTTTGATTTTGATCCGGCACTAATGTGTCCATTAGTGCCGGTTCCAACGGCTAGCCGGCCGCTCTCATTAGTACCGGTTCGTGACGAACCTTTAGCACCGGTTCGTGCCACGAACCTGTACTAAAGAGAGTGGTGGCAGGATATTGTCAGTCTGGGGCCCGTCCAGCACCAGACTGACAATATCCTGCCCCAGACCACCGTCGATCGCCCGCACCGTCCCGTCACCGGCACCACCTTGTGGTGAGGCTCTTGTTCATGAATGTTTTACATTACCAAATTGATGTTTGTGTGATTTGGATATATAGTTACTCGTATAATTATCTTACCCGTACGTTGTTTGTTATACATGGTGCCATGGTTTTGATATCCGTCCCCTTCGGCCTTCGTCCTTGTTATGATTCGGATGTGGTATATTCTCTTTTAAAACTAGTTGTTGCATTTCGTGTTTATGACAAATTATGCCCATCTTGATATAGATATTTTTATCTAGGAGGTATGTGAACTGGAAATTCCAACCGACCCTATTGTCGAGAGGTTAAATTTAGTTGAAAGAGAAAACGAGTATTTGAAAGAAAAATTGAAAAGAATTGAGGGGGAGAAGATGGAATTGGAGTTGCATGTTGCCGATGTAGTATAAAAGGGGGCAATGGTCCAGGCCGGGTCAGCCCATTAGTCCCGGTCCAATCCAGAACCGGGACAAATGGGGGCATTGGACCCGGTTCGTGACCGGCCGGGCCACGTGGGCCATTGGTCCCGGTTCGTCTAGACCTTTTGGTCCCGGTTGGTGGGACGAATCGGGACCAATGTGCCTTGCTCCTGGCCCACCACCATTGGTCCCGGTTGGTGGCCTGAACCAGGACCAAAGGCTTCCCTTTAGTCCCGGTTCAAGCCACGAACCGGGACCAATTAATTGCCTATATATACCCCTCGCCCGCAAGCAGAGCACTCTCACTTCTCTATTTTTCGTGGCCGGCGAGGAGAGAGCTTTGTTGTGCTCTAGCTCACCTCCTATGCACAGTAGGTGTTCGATGGAATGCCCGAGCCACACTACTTAAGCTTTCTCCTCTCCAAGCTCGACCTCCAAGCTCCATTTTCCTCAATATTTGTCTAGGTTTAGCGGTCCGTCACGTCTCGTCCCCGTCTTCACCGCCGTCGATCGCCCGCGCCGATCTCATCGCCGGCACCACCGTGGTGAGCCTCTTGTTCTTATCTTCTTTCTGAAAGAAAAAAATTCTTACTTGTATGTTTATATAGATACTTGGATAATTTTCTTACTTTTATTATTGCATCTTATATAGTGCGATGGTTTTGGTATCCGCCCCCGTCGGCCCTCGTCCTGTCTATGATTCGGATGTGGTATATATTATATTTTCATAACTATTGGTTCATCTATTGTTTATGACAATTATGCCGACCAACGTGACATAGATTTTATTTATCTAGGAGGTTGTTGAACCGGAAATTCCAATTGACCCTATTGTCGAGAGGTTAAATTTAGTTGAAGAAGAAAACAATTTCTTGAAGGAAAAAATTAGAAAAATTGAGGAGGAGAAGATGATATTGGAGTTGCATGTTGCGGATGTCGTGGATGATCACAAGATCAAGATGGACGCAATGCGCTTGAAGATTAGAAAGATTAGAAAATATGCAATTCATACCAAGGCTTGGTATCATTATGCCGTTGGATCAGTTGTTACATTGGTTGCGATTATGATCGCATTTGTTTTCGCTTTGAAATGTTTTACATAGTTTCAATGTATGGTTTAATTAATTTAGATGCTCTGTAGAGCTTTATGTTGTTAGATGAGAACTATGTATGTACTTTGGTTTTAATGTGATGATGAACTTCTATTAATTTGGTCACTTAATTATCTATTCATGATGTTCTGTAATGATTTTTGACACACTTAATTATATATAATGCACGCAGATGAACCGGCAATGGATGTACGGTTCAAGACACACCTCCGAGTACATTAAGGGCGTGCATGAATTTCTCGAAGTGGCTGAGGCAAACAAGCAGAATGGTTTTATGTGTTGTCCATGCCCTATATGTGGGAATACGAAGTCTTACTCTGACCGGAAAATCCTTCACACCCACCTGCTTTACAAGGGTTTCATGCCACACTATAATGTTTGGACGAGGCACGGAGAAATAGGGGTTATGATGGAAGACGGCGAAGAAGAAAAGTACGATGACAACTATGTGCCCCCTGAATACGGTGATGCTACTGAAGATCAAGAGGAACCAGACGATGTGCACGATGATGCTGCAACAGGCGAAGCTGCTGAAGATCAAGAGGAACCAGACGATGTGCCCGATGATGATGATCTCCGCCGGGTCATTGTCGATGCAAGGACGCAATGCGAAAGTCAAAAGGAGAAGCTGAAGTTCGATCGCATGTTAGAGGACCACAAAAAAGGGTTGTACCCCAATTGCGAAGATGGCAACACAAAGCTCGGTACCGTACTGGAATTGCTGCAGTGGAAGGCAGAGAATGCTGTGCCTGACAAAGGATTTGAGAAGCTACTGAAAATATTGAAGAAGAAGCTTCCAAAGGATAACGAATTGCCCGACAGTACATACGCAGCAAAGAAGGTCGTATGCCCTCTAGGATTGGAGGTGCAGAAGATACATGCATGCCCTAATGACTGCATCCTCTACCGCGGTGCGTACAAGGATCTGAACGCATGCCCGGTATGCGGTGCATTACGGTATAAGATCAGACGAGATGACCCTGGTGATGTTGACGGCGAGCCCCCCAGGAAGAGGGTTCCTGCGAAGGTGATGTGGTATGCTCCTATAATACCACGGTTGAAACGTCTGTTCAGAAACGGAGAGCATGCCAAGTTGATGCGATGGCACAGTGAGGACCGTAAGAAAGACGGGAAGTTGAGAGCACCCGCTGACGGGTCGCAGTGGAGAAAAATCGAGAGAAAGTACTGGGATGAGTTTGCAAGTGACCCAAGGAACGTATGGTTTGCTTTAAGTGCGGATGGCATTAATCCTTTCGGGGAGCAGAGCAGCAATCACAGCACCTGGCCCGTGACTCTATGTATGTATAACCTTCCTCCTTGGATGTGCATGAAGCGGAAGTTCATTATGATGCCAGTTCTCATCCAAGGCCCTAAGCAACCCGGCAACGACATTGATGTGTACCTAAGGCCATTAGTTGAAGAACTTTTACAGCTGTGGAATGGAAACGGTGTACGTACGTGGGATGAGCACAAACAGGAGGAATTTCACCTAAAGGCGTTGCTGTTCGTGACCATCAACGATTGGCCCGCTCTCAGTAACCTTTCAGGACAGACAAACAAGGGATACCACGCATGCACGCACTGTTTACTTGACACCGATAGTATATACCTGGGAAGCTGCAGGAAGAATGTGTACCTGGGCCATCGTCGATTTCTTCCGACCAACCATCAATGTCGAAAGAAAGGCAAGCATTTCAAAGGCGAGGCAGATCACCGGAGGAAGCCCGCCATGCGTACCGGTGATCACGTACTTGCTATGGTCAATGATTTACACGTAATCTTTGGAAAGGGTCCCGGCGGACTAGCTGTTCCGAGTGACGCTGGGGGACACGCACCCATGTGGAAGAAGAAATCTATATTTTGGGACCTACCCTACTGGAAAGACCTAGAGGTCCGCTCTTCGATCGACGTGATGCACGTGACGAAGAACCTTTGCGTGAACCTGCTAGGCTTCTTGGGCGTGTATGGGAAGACAAAAGATACAGCTGAGGCACGGGAGGACCTGCAACGTTTGCACGAAAAAGACGGCATGCCTCCAAAGCAGTATGAAGGTCCTGCCAGCTATGCTCTTACCAAAGAAGAGAAGGAAATCTTCTTTGAATGCCTGCTTAGTATGAAGGTCCCGACTGGCTTCTCGTCGAATATAAAAGGAATAATAAATATGTCAGAGAAAAAGTTTCAGAACCTAAAGTCTCATGACTGCCACGTGATTATGACGCAACTGCTTCCGGTTGCATTGAGGGGGCTTCTACCGGAAAACGTCCGATTAGCCATTGTGAAGCTATGTGCATTCCTCAATGCAATCTCTCAGAAGGTGATCGATCCAGAAATCATACCAAGGCTAAGGAGTGATGTGGTGCAATGTCTTGTCAGTTTCGAGCTGGTGTTCCCACCATCCTTCTTCAATATCATGACGCACGTCCTAGTTCATCTAGTTGACGAGATTGTCATTCTGGGCCCCGTATTTCTACACAATATGTACCCCTTTGAGAGGTTCATGGGAGTCCTAAAGAAATATGTCCGTAACCGCGCTAGGCCAGAAGGAAGCATCTCCATGGGCCATCAAACAGAGGATGTCATCGGGTTTTGTGTTGACTTCATTCCTGGCCTTAAGAAGATAGGTCTCCCTCAATCGTGGTATGAGGGGAGACTGACTGGAAAAGGCACGCTTGGAAGGGACTCAATAATATGCAGGGACGGATATTCTTGGTCTCAAGCACGCTACACAGTTCTACAGAACTCTACCTTGGTGACCCCGTATGTCGATGAACACAAGAACAGTCTGCGCTCCAAACACCCGGAGCAGTGCGACGACTGGATTACATGTGAACACATCAGGACTTTCAGCAGTTGGTTGGAAGCACGTCTCAGAGGTGACAACACTGTTTGTGATGAGCTGTACTTGTTGTCCAGGGGACCATCTTCGACTGTTACGATTTGGAAAGGATACGAGATAAATGGGAATACATTTTACACGATTGACCAAGATCAAAAGAGCACCAACCAAAACAGCGGTGTCCGCTTTGATGCAACAACCGAGAGGGGAAAGGACACATATTATGGTTACATAGTGGACATATGGGAACTTGACTACGGACATGATTTTAAGGTCCCTTTGTTTAAGTGCAAATGGGTCAATCTGTCAGGAGGCGGGGTACAGGTAGACCCACAGTACGGAATGACAACAGTGGATCTGAAAAATCTTGGGTACACTGACGAACCGTTCGTCCTAGCCAATGATGTGGCACAGGTTATCTATGTGAAGGACATGTCTACCAGACCGAGAAAAAGAAAAGATAAGGAAGCGAATACATCATACGATGAGCCAAAGCGCCACATAGTTCTTTCAGGAAAAAGGGACATCGTGGGAGTGGAGGGCAAGACAGACATGTCTGAAGATTATGAAAAGTTTCATGAAATTCCTCCCTTCAAAGTCAAGGCTGACCCCAGCATCCTGATAAACGATGAAGATTATCCATGGTTACGGCGCAATAAGCAAATGACACAAGCGAAGAAAAAGTGAAGACTTTCTCCCGCAACTATTATGATGATACCATGCCAACTTTGTAACAGACGAGTATGATACCATTGTCCGTTTTGTACATGCACATGCTATGTGGGTGAATTTATGATACCATGCCAACTTTCAACTTTTTCATAGTTCATTTGAAATGCTTTAATGTCTTATGGTTCGGCCCTCGTAATAATTAAAAATAGCAACAATAAGTATTTTGTTGTAAGTAGAAACAAAATAAAATAAATAAAGCAAGAAAGAAAACAAAAAAACAAAAAAGAGTTTTCAAATTTGAAAACTAATGGCACTAACAGAAAGTTTATAATTTTTCTAAAACTAAAAGCAAAAAGAATTAAAAAATAAAGCAAAAAACAAAAGAAAATAAATAATGCAGAAAACAAAACAAAAAAACAATTAAAAATAGCAACAATAAGTATTTTGTTGTAAGTAGAAACAAAATAAAATAAATAAAGCAAGAAAGAAAACAAAAAAAGAAAAAAAGTGTTTTTGAATTTGAAAACTAATGGCACTAACAGAAAGTTTATAATTTTTCTAAAACTAAAAGTAAAAAGAATTAAAAAATAAAGCAAAAAAACAAAAGAAAATAAATAATGCAGAAAACAAAACAAAAAAACTAGAAAATAATTAAAAATAGCAACAATAAGTATTTTGTTGTAAGTAGAAACAAAATAAAATAAATAAAGCAAGAAAGAAAACAAAAAAATGCCTCCTACTGGGCCCCCACGGCCTGAATACGACTAGAAAACCTACCATGGGCCAGGATTCAGGCCCGCAGTAGGCCCAGAAGACCCATCAGGCAAAGCAGTAGCAAATAGGCCCGCAAGCCTACGGTGGAGAGGAGCTCGAGAGGGGTGCGGCAGTGGGGCTTATAAACCACTGCGCACCCCTCTCAACTAGCGAGGTGGGACTAAACTTTGGCCCCGACGCGGGCAGCACAGGGTCCTTTGGTCCTGGTTGGTTGCACCAACCGGGACTGAAGGGGGGGGCATTAGTTCCGGTTGGTGCCACCAACCGGGACCAAAGGCCGCCGCATCCCGCCCTTTGGGCTGCTGAAAAGAGGCCTTTGGTCCCGTTTGGTGGCACCAACCGGGACTAATGGTGGCATTAGTCCCGGTTGGTTTCACGAACCGGGACCAATTCTCTTCATATATAACTAGCACTTAGCAGTTTCTCCAAAATCCATCCCTTTCTTCTCTGCCCGACGCCCGCTGCTCTGCCTCGTCGTCGTCGCCGCCGAGCCATCAGGCTGCTCCACCTCGTCGTCACCGCCGCCTCCGATGCCGTCAGGCTGCTCCACCTCGTCGTCGCCGCCGCCTCCGACGCCGTTAGGCCGGTCCACCTCACCGTCACCGCCGCCCTCGACGCCATCTGTCCCGACGCCGGCGCCGCTCCCCGCGCCCCGACGCCGCCCACCGTGCCCCGCCACCCCCCTGTGAGCACCTGCCTCGCGCCCATGCCTTGCCTCGCTCCTGCACCCCTGCCCTGCCCCGCCGGCGCCACCGCTGCCGCCATGCCCCTCTGCCCGGCCGGCTCTGTTTTTTTATTAGTTTAATTTTTTTTCATATATATATATATATATATATATATATATAATGAATGTGTATGTGTGTGGCTATATGTTTTTGTTCGTATGTTGCTATATGTTTTTTTATTTTTATTAGTTTATTTTTTTGTTCATATGTGATGTATATGTGTACGTGTCTATAATGTATATGTGTATGTGATGTATGTGGCTAGAATTTGCTAAATATATATGTTAAAAATGTTTTTTTGTTCACAGAAAGTTACAATTTTAGAAAAGTTTTATATATGCAAAAGTTACAATTTTAGAAAAAGAAGGATAGGAAAGAAGAAAATAAGAAGAGGAAAGAAAGAATAAGAGGGGAGGAAAAGAAGAGGAGAATTAAATAAGAAGAAGAAAAAAGAAGAAAAAGAGGAGGAGAAGAAGAAAAAATAGAAAAAAAATTCTATTTTTTCTTCTTGTCCTCTATTCCGTTCTCCTTCTTCTTCCTTCTTCCTTCTTCCTCTTTTCTTCCTTTTCCTTAATTATTTTCCTTTCTCGAGGGAGAAGAAGAAAAAGAAGAGGAGAAGAAGAAAGATAGGAATAGAGGAGAAATAAATAAGAAGAACAAAAAAGAAGAAAAGGAAGAGGAGAAGAAGAAAGGAATAGAGGAGAAGAAGAAAAAATAGATTTTTCTCCTCTATTCCTTTCTTCTAGTCCTCTTTTTTCTTCTTCTTTTTTTCTTCGATCTTCTCCTCTATTCCTTTCTTCTTCTTCTCTTTTTATTTCTTCTTCATTTTCTTATGTTTTATCGGGTCTGTCGCCGTCAGGCTGCTCGCCTTCGCCCTCGCCGCCCCCTCGAGATAACTTCGACATGAGGGGCGGTCGATATATATACCCTCTCTCGACCGTGATAACCTATACAACGGAAGCACCCCCCTCGGCCCTCTCGCTCGACCAAAACTCTCGAGGCCATCCAAATTTACCAAGTTAAAAAAGCGTTGTCGTCGAGGCCACCCCAAACCCTTGAAGAGTTGTGTCGAGGCGACCCCAAACCCTAGAGAAGCAGCGTCGAGGCCACTAACATGATTCCTTATTGTGATTAGCTAGCTAGTTCTACGTTTGCCACTAATATATATATATATATATATATATATATATATCCATCTGTACCATGTTTGAATAATAATTGACATGTTGTAAATATTTGCAGAAACTATGGAGCACTCCTGAGACGAAGCAACAGAAGCGATGTTGGGGCACATAATTGCACAAGGAAGTGATGAAGTTGCGTCATTTCTCAACGACACCGATGGTCAGCTGGAAGGACTGGGTGAAGAAGAGGGCTATGTTCATGATGGCTTCGGCCCATTAATGCCGGTACAAGAAGAGGGCTATGTTCATGATGGCTCCGGTGACACAATGGAGGTACAAGAAGGAGACCGTGCTGACTGCTCCGGTGACCGAACCGAGTCCGGCCAGGTATATATATATTAGTTAAGCCCGTGCTGACTAGTTAATTGATGCATCCATTGTTTTGGTATATGTACACATATTAATTACTCTCGTCTTTCTTCCTTTTAATTTCTAGCCCTCCGGATCGAGCACAACTTCGGTAAGGAGACGAGGCCCGAAGAAAAAGTTGAGCTCGGATGAAAGGTTTGAGATCATAGAAATCGCGCCCGACGGCGAACCGATTGAACCCATCCGGACAAAGAACGCATTTTCTGCTCAGTGCGGGGTTCTTGTTAGGGACAAGATCCCGATCAGCATCCAGCAATGGTATAAGCCTAAGGACGACCCTGAGGTGTCTTATGTCAATGATATGCAGAAAGAAGATCTTTGGACTCAGCTGAAGGCAAATTTCACCCTACCGCCAGAGGAGGATCCGGAGAAGCCGGTTAAAGAGCAATTAATCAAGTCTTGTGCTCTTAATAAGATGGCAACCCTATTCAGGAGGTGGAGGAAAGAGTTGAACCAGTTTGTCGACAAAAAAAGACACCAGAATTCATCGGCAAATATGAGAAGATCAAAGATCATTGGCCCGCATTTGTGGCCCACAAGACATCGGAAAAGAGTAAGAAGATGTCGGCGACGAACAAGCAAAATGCTGCGAAGAAGAAGCTTCACCATCGCACGGGGTCAGGTGGCTACCTCAAAGCCCGGCCTAAGTGGTCCAAGGAGGAGAATGATCTGCTTGAAAAAGGTATCGAACCAGAGACAATGTACTGGCCAGACCGTTGCCGGACTTGGTTCTTCGGGGCTGGCGGAACCTTGGACCCTGTATCAGGGGAGTGCCGTTGGACGGACGAGCAACTGCAAATACCCCTCAAGAACCTTCGACACTATATCAATGCAGCGCAGCAAGGGACGTTCGTTCCAGACAGGGAGAAGGACGAGCTCACAATGGCCCTCGGGAATCCTGAGCACCCTGGACGGACACGAGGCACGCCAGGCTCCATTCCGTGGAAGGTTGGTTTTCCGGACGCAGGGGGTTACAAAACCCACGAGAGGAGGAAGAAACTGGAGCAGGGCCAACTGCAGGCGCTGCACGAAAGGGTAATGGGGCTAGAGGAACGAGAGGAAGCAGCAGATCGCAGCAAACGACCTGCCGAAGCTTCCCCCGAAGCTACCCCGCCATCTCAGCGGAGAAGCAGCGTGGCTTCCACCGAGCTGCTTCAGCCGGAGCATGTCTTGACGGCTCCTGCCAGCTATCCCGTGGATGCTATCACGAAGTCTCAAAATTGCCACATTATGGCGCGATGGATGAATTTGAAGGTCAAGGCGGCTGTTGGCTCTATTTATCCTACTGGATCCGGAGCAACTTATCACTGCCGGCCGATTCCAGAAGAATATGCTAAGGTGATGGTGGATGAAATAATAGAGGGATTTGAGGACCTCCTGCTTGACCACCCTACCGGTGAAGGCTGGGTTTTGCTCTGAAGACTCCATGCCTATGGCGGAAGGAGCTCATCAACCTTCCGAAATGGACGCCTCCGCCTCCTCCTCCTCCTCCAGCGAGCCAGGGCACTCTGCCTCCTCCACCGCCTCCTCCTCCGGCGAGTGACGATCAGGGCACGCATGGCGGCACTCCGCCTCCTTCTCCGGTGCGTGGCGGCACTCCGCCTCCTTCTCCGCCTGCACCGGCGCTCCCGAGCAGCCAGCAGCCTCCTCCTTCTCCGCCTCGCCAGCAAGGGCGGAAGAGACCCGCCGCCGCCCCGGCTGCTCCGACGCGTCGTACTCCTTCTCCTCCGCCTCGTAAGCAAGCATGAAAGAAGACAGATGCCGCAGCCGCTCCGTCTGCTCCGGCGTCTAGCAGCAGAACTAGAGACGGGAGGCAATACAGATACGGTCCACCTCTCAAGCCTCTAGAGAAGTTACCGCACGAGAGGACCGAGGAGGAAAACGATATGATCGTGCGGACCCACGTGAAGGAGTTCTTTGAAGGGGTGAAAGCAAAGAGACATCCACCTCCGGAGGAGAAGGTAGATCCGGTGAAAGCAAAGCGCACTCTCGATGCCCTGAGGAAACCGGCAAAGTCTCCGCCGAGAACCAACTATTAGCACATTACTGAACAGACATATCTCCAAGCGGAGCAGTTGGGAAGTACTGTCAGACATCTAAGGTCAAGAGAACGAGCAGCTGCGAAAAAATTGACCAGCTCGGCGAACAAGCAAACCAATCGTGCCCCCCGCTCAATGTGTCTAGCGGCAACATCGTCGCTAATGCTCCGGGGACGGTGGCCGGTTATGGCAATCTTGAAGATTACCTGCCTGACGATCAACTTCCTGATTTCTTGGAGGTGGACGAACACAGATACGAGTACGGGAAGCCTCTCGTCAAAGATGAAAAATCTCTGACAACAATGATGCGAAGATTCCATAATTGGTACATGAAAACCTGCAGAGAGTCTGGGGGAACGAATACTTTGTATCTGAATATTAAAGAGGAGCACGACCTCGTTGCAACTGATCTGTTGACTGTTCCATTTGATGAGTTCTTCGCGTTCTTCAATCAAAAGGCCCTCGATAAACTAATGGTCTTTTGCTACTGTCTGTAAGTACTATTTCTGTCATTAAGTCTCTATATATAGCTCGGCTCTTTCATTTCATGTATTTATAATTAATTATCCTCAATATATTATGCAGATTGAAGATCGTCGAGTGCAAAAAACAAGAAATTTATGATATTGGGTTCATTAACACAAATATCATAGATGAATTTCTGGTTAAAAAGGACGTCAAAGAGGCCGAGGACAACTTGCTACGATCGTTGATCAAAAATCAAAACAAAGATACCATACTCTTTCCTTACAACGGCAAGTGAGTGTTACTGTCGTGTGCATATTCGGTTTCCCTTATTACTCGAGCGAGGTTATAGTAATGTAATTGATGAGTTATGCATGCGTGCGCAGGTACCACTATGTTCTTCTGGAGATTAAGCTTGAGCGGGGACTAGTAACCGTCTTAGACTCGAGACGGAAAGATCCCGAAACCTATGCGGACATGACTGAATTGCTCAACAAGTAAGTTCAATCGATCATTATCGCACCATATCGGCAACTTTTTGTTCATTTCCTGATATCTCAAGTAATAATAATTATTTTCTTTGTCTTGCAGGGTTTGGAAACAGTTCACCGCAGAAGCTCCGGGACTGCCGAAGGAGCTGCGATATACATACCCGAAAGTAAGTACTACTGGCTAGCTAGTTGCGCGCATCTCCCGTTGATTCTATAGCTATACTTTCATCAATGCCATTTATAATGCTTCATTATCAGTTTGATTGACCTCTATTTCTCGTAAAGTGCTTGTGGCAGGAACAAGGGAATGATTTCTGTGGATACTACGTGTGCGAGTTCATCCACAACGCGACTTTGAAAAACAAGCGGGGCTACTCTAAAAGACAATATGAAGTGCGTAAGCAATAATATTCACAATTTCATTTTATTACACCATCATTTCTGTTGAGTTTCATTCATATATATGTATTAATTAACCCCCTTCTTCAAATTAGACGTGGCAGATGCGGAATGAACTCCTAGAACCAGATCGCATGAAAGCAATTCAAGAGGAATTGGCGGGATTCTTTCTTGACCACGTCATCAATAAAGCCGGAGAATACCATGTGGAAGTTGATTTCAATTGCTAGGGGATTGTAATTAAGAGATCTTATACATATTGTACATGTATGTAGCCTGTAGCATCGGATACATGATACGGAAACTTGTTGTTCGACCAATCTCTCGGAGAAGGAGAGGTCGATCAATCACTTTTCTCGGTATGCATGACGAACTTCTGTACTCAATGGTTCTCTCGATCAGTTATGTATATAGTACGTAGCGTCGACCAAGCACAGACATAAGAGAGGACACTTCTCTCTATTAATTAGCCAGCTAACACAATATATGAAACACCTAAATTAACCCCCCAAAAACCCCAACCCCCCCACCTTTAAAAAAACAAAAACTCCAGCCACTGGAATGCTGACGCGTGGATGCCTTTTGGTCCCGGTTGGTGCCACCAACCGGGACCAATGGCCCTCCTGCCTGGGCTTGGCGCACCAGCCACGTGGAGGATCATCTGTCCCGGTTCGTGTTTGAACCGGGACTAAAGGCCCTTACGAACCGGGACAAATGCCCTGTTTTCTACTAGTGTAAAAAACAAAAGACTAGCAACTACTTTGTTCACAAATATACAAGACATTCTAGACTGACCATACAAGTTTCTAAAACGTCTTATATATATGAACAGAAGGAGTACATGTGAAAAGCACTCTTTAATATTAATCTACTCATGCCAATTTTATCATGTGTTCAGAATAAACTATTAAACATCTATAGTGAACAGATCGAAGAAAAAAATAGATGGCACAAAAACCGTAGTTCAACTAAGCCGAGAAAACATGAAATTCTTAAATCAAGACCAGGGGCGGATCCTGGATTTGAGTATAGGGGGGGCCAAGGCAACTTGAAAAAAAATTGTCTAGGGCAACAAAAAAAGTGTGCGCAACTAGAACATTGATACAATTGTATTGGTTTAAATTTGTCCCGCAATTTTCAATACAATGAAAAAATTAATTTCTCAGATCATCATAACTTAGTTGATAGGTAATTCACTTTTAGTGGAGATTATCATGCAATTCTAAAGCAAGTCATCTCCAGTTGGACTGGATTGATACCTTGCACTAGATTATCAGTAGGTAGAGCAACTGAAACAACATGCTTAAAAATCGAATTAATCTTTAAGGTGTTTGGCGGCGTTGTTCTATTCATAACCGTTTTGAAAATTACATAATTAAAGAAATTAAGAATCGATAGCATAGTAGATCACACAGTCAATCTCTACTATTAAACGGGGATCTAACGTCGTGATGGTTCGACCTCCCCTCGACCAGCTCGTTCGATCCCCACCTCTCTTCGCACGCTCACGCCGTAAAAAAACTGGAAAATCAGAAGAGAAAAACGCACCCACGAAGCCACGACCAACGCCCTCGTTGTTCGATAAAAGGAAGGAGAAAAACTGAATAGGAAAGAAAAAGCCCACGTACACAAGCCTCACCTCCCACGCCCCATCTTTCCCTAACCCCTCGCCCCAATCCCGCGGTTCCTCCCGAGAAAGAACGCCACCGCCGGCCTCCTCCAATCTCGCGACTCCTCCGGAGAAAAAACGTTGCCGCCGGCCTACTCCTTCGCCGCTCAACTTGGCATCAACAGCCCTCTCACACGCAGTCTCTCTTTTCCCCGCCATAGACCCCTGCTACGCCTCCGTCCTCAATCCCTTTGCTCCGGTTTCCACGGCAGACAACGAAGTCAGCACCTGCGACGGCGCCCTCGCTGAGGCTTATGGCCCGGCTCCACCTGTCCTCTCACCGGAGCAATCGGCGAACCAAGACCGCCGACCCGCGAGACGTGCCTATAACAACTCGGCTAGATGACCAAAGGCAAGGTTCGATAGCCTCACCTCAACCACTTCATCCCACCGACTATCGTCATCGTCATCGTCCTCCACATGAACGACGACCTCGAGGGGTAACACATTGCAGCTTGCGAAATTAGATGGAGTGGCAGATCTGTGCCCTATCCGGTAAATTCCACGATAACCATTATCTTCCTTCAAACGCTAATTTCAGACTGGTCACAATCTTCAGCCAGAGTATATTTCTAGACTATTATACGCCATCAATTTTACATTTGGTTAAAGATCACCCATATTTATGTTTCTACTTCTAGTTCCAGCCATAAAAAATGTGATATGTTGTTCCTTGCATGCATGGTAATTGTTTGCAGTGCAGTGTTTATATGACATTGCATAGAACAAGAATCAACATAACTCCTTTCTAATGGTTCTACGCTGCAGAAAAATTCTTCAACAATGTCCGATTGTTTAATCCATTGCCAGAGTACAAACACTAGTAGAAAAGAGAGCTTTGGTTCAGGTAGGGTCAGGCCATTAGTCCCGGTTCAGTCTAGAACCGGGACCCATGGGGGCATTGGTCCCGGTTAATGAGCCCAGGGGGCCGGCCGGGCCACATGGGCCATTGGTCCCGGTTCGTCTGGACCTTTTGGTTCCGGTTGGTGGGATGAACCGGGACCAATGGGCTTGGCTCCTGGCCCACCACCATTGGTCCCGGTTGGTGGCTTGAACTGCACTAGTAGAAAAAGGGGCAAATCTAAGACACATTAGTGTCGGTTCAATTTTGATCCATTAGTGCCGGTTCCAACGGCTAGCCGGCCGCTCTCATTAGTACCAGTTCGTGACGAACCTTTAGCACCGGTTCGTGCCATGAACCGGTACTAAAGAGAGTGGTGGCAGGATATTGTCAGTCTGGGGCCCGTCCAGCACCTTTAGTACCGGTTCGTGGCACGAACCGGTACTAAAGGTCGACGTACATAAACCCTTCGTCCACCCGATCCACTCTGTTCTTCCCCTTTCCCCTCACTTCCTCTGTTCTTCCCCTCTCTTCCTCGATCTCCTCACAAATTTTGCCCAAAATTTGTAAAGATTTGAAGGCCCCCATCCATTCAAATGATCACAAAGGTTAGCAACTTTATCCTTTCAACTCTCATTGCTAGATTAGCTCTTGCAATGCTTTGTATAGTGATTAATTTGGGAGGAATTATATTTGCTAGTATTTGATTTATATGCAATTTGAGGTCAAAAATAACACTTAGTTTGCATATGTAGGTGTGGTTTACTTAGTGCCTTCTAAATCTCCGTCGTCACCACCGTCGATCTCCCGCACCGTCCCGTCACCGGCACCACCTTGTGGTGAGGCTCTTGTTCATGAATGTTTTACATTACCAAATTGATGTTTGTGTGATTTGGATATATAGTTACTCATATAATTGTCTTACCCGTACGTTGTTTGTTATACATGGTGCCATGGTTTTGATATCCGTCCCCGTCGGCCCTCGTCCTTGTTATGATTCGGATGCGGTATATTCTCTTTTAAAACTAGTTGTTGCATTTCGTGTTTATGACAAATTATGCCCATCAAGTTGACATAGATATTTTTATCTAGGAGGTATGTGAACCGGAAATTCCAACCGACCCTATTGTCAAGAGGTTAAATTTAGTTGAAAGAGAAAACGAGTATTTGAAAGAAAAATTGAAAAGAATTGAGGGGGAGAAGATGGAATTGGAGTTGCATGTTGCCGATGTCGTCGATGATCACAAGATCAAGATGGAGAAAATGAGGTTGAAGATTACAAAGATTAGAAAATATGCCATTGATAGTGTGGCTTGGTATCATTATGCTGTTGGATCAATTGTTACCTTAGTTGCGATCTTGATCGCATTTGTTTATGCATTTTAATTCTTTAGCTAGAGAGTTATTTGTATGTTGCATTTAATTAAGTGTTGTATATGAACTTTATGTATGAACTTGTATTAATTTGGTCTATTCGGTGTTGTGTATAATGAAGATATGAGCCGACAATGGATGTATGATGACCGATGCTCTCCGGGGTTCATTAATGGCGTGCATACTTTTCTGCTTGCCGCTGAGGCAAACAAGCGGGCGGATGGTTTTATGCCTTGTCCATGTGCTTGCTGTAAGAATGGTCACAATTACTCTATGTCAAGAACAATTCACGTCCACCTATTTGAGTCCGGTTTCATGCCCCACTATAATGTTTGGACCAAGCACGGAGAAAGAGGGGTTATGATGGAAGACAATGAAGAAGAAGAGGACGACAACATCTATCCTGGCCATGGGTTCCCTGAATACGATGATACAACAATGGAGGAAGAAGCTGAGCCGGCAATGCGGGAACAAGCTGAAGAAGAGGCATAAGATGAGCCCGCTGATGATCTAGGTCGGTCCATTGCCGATGCAAAGAGAAACTGCGCAAGTGATTTGGAGAGGAAGAAGTTGCAGCGCATGTTAGAGGATCACAAGAAATTGTTGTACCCGAATTGCGAAGCTGACAAAAAAAAGTTGGGCACCACACTGGAATTGCTGCAATGGAAGGCAGAGAATGGTGTATCTGACAAGGGATTTGGAAAGTTGCTGGTAATGATAAAGAATATGCTTCCAAAGGACAATGAATTGCCCGAGAGTACGTATGAAGCAAAGAAGGTTGTCTGCCCTCTAGGGTTAGAGGTGCAGAAGATACATGCATGCCCTAATGACTGCATCCTCTACCGCGGCGCGTACAAGGATTTGAACGCTTGCCCGGTATGTGGTGCATTGCGTTATAAGATCAGTCGAGATGACCCTGGTGATGTCGAGTGCGAGCGCCCCAGGAAGAAGATTCCTGCCAAGGTGATGTGGTATGCTCCTATAATACCATGGTTGAAACGTTTGTTCCAAAACAAAGAGCATGCAAAGGCGATGCGGTGGCACAGAGAAGACCGTAAGAAAGACGGAAAGTTGAGAGTACCCGCTGACGGTTCGCAGTGGTGAAAATCGAGAGAAAGTACAGGGAGGAGTTTGTAGGTGACCCAAGGAATGTATGGTTTGGTCTAAGCGCAGATGGCATTAATCCTTTTGGGGAGCAGAGCAGCAACCATAGCATGTGGCATGTGACTCTATGTTTGTATAACCTTCCTCCTTGGTTGTGCATGAAGCGGAAGTTCATTATGATGCCAGTGCTCATCCAAGGCCCTAAGCAACCTGGCAACGACATTGATGTGTACCTAAGGCCATTAGTTGAAGAACTATTACAAGTGTGGAATGGAACAGGTGTACGTGCGTGGGATGAGCACGGACAGGAAGAATTTGACCTAAAGGCGTTGTTGTTCGTGACCATCAATGATTGGCCTGCTCTCAGTAACCTTTCAGGACAGACAAACAAGGGATACCGCGGATGCACGCACTGTTTGGATGATACTAACAGTATATATTTGGAGAGTTGTAGGAATAATGTGTACCTGGGACATCATCGATTTCTTCCGAGCAGGCATCCGTAAGAAAGAAAGGCAAGCATTTCAAAGGTGAGGCGGATCACCGGACAAAACCTCGCCACCGTACTGGTGCTAATGTACATGATATGGTCAAGGATTTGAAGGTAACCTTTGGAAAGGGTCCTGGCGGACAACCTATTCCGAAGGACGCTGACGGACGCGCGCCCATGTGGAAGAAGAAATCTATATTTTGGGACCTGCCCTATTGGAAAGACCTAGAGGTCCGCTCCGCAATCGACGTGATGCACGTGATGAAGAATCTTTGCGTGACCCTGCTTGGTTTCTTGGGCGTGTATGGGAAGACAAAAGATACACCAGAGGCACGGGAGGACCGGCAACGTATGCACGGAAAAGACGACATACATGAGGGTCAGGCCAGCTACGTTCTTACCAAATAAGAGAAGGAAATCTTCTTTGAATGCCTGCTCAGCATGAAGGTACCGTCTGGCTTCTCGTTGAATATAAAGGGAATAATAAATATGGCAGAGAAAAAGTTCCAGAACCTAAAGTCTCATGACTGCCACGTGATTATGACGCAACTGCTTCCGGTTGCATTGAGGGGGCTTCTACCGGAAAATGTTCGATTAGCCATTGTGAAGCTATGTGCATTCCTCAATGCCATCTCTCAGAAGGTAATCGATCCAGAAATCATACCAAGGTTACAGAATGATTTGGTGCAATGTCTTGTCAGTTTTGAGTTGGTGTTCCCACCATCCTTCTTCAACATCATAACGCACATCCTAGTTCACCTTTGCGAAGAGATTAACGTTTTGGGTCCTGTATTTCTACACAATATGTTCCCCTTTGAGAGGTTCATGGGAGTCTTGAAGAAATATGTTCATAACCGTGCTAGGCCAGAAGGAAGCATCACGAATGGCCATGAAAATGAGGAGGTCATTGAGTTTTGTATTGACTTTATTCCTGACCTTAAGCCGATTTGTGTTCCTGAATCGCGGCATAAGGGCAGACTGGATGGAAAAGGCACGCTAGGAGGGGTCAAATAATATGTATGGACGGGCATTCTCTCACTGAAGCACACTACACAGTTCTACAGAATTCCGCCTTGGTGGCTCCGTATATGGAGGAACACAAGAATTTTCTACACTCAAAACACCCGGAGAAGTCTGACGACTGGATTACACGTAAACAAACGAGGACTTTCGCCGGTTGGTTGCAGAAACGTGCCATGCACGATGGCGATATTGAAGATGACCTATACTCGTTGTCCCAGTTACCATCTTCGAATATAATGACTTTCAAAGGGTACCAGATAAATGGGAATACATTTTACACGATCGCCCAAGATAAGAAGAGCACCAACCAAAACAGTGGTGTCCGCTTTGATGCAACAACCAACACGGGAAAGGAAACATTTTATGGTTACATAGAGGACATATGGGAACTTAACTATGCAGGTGGTTTGAAGGTCCCTTTGTTTCGGTGCAAATGGGTCAATATGACACGAGGCGGGGTAACGGAATACCCGTAGTACGGAATGACAACAGTGGATCTCAACAATCTTGCGTGTGCGGAAGAACCATTCATCCTAGCCAATGATGTGGCGTAGGTTTTTTATGTGAAAGACATGTCTACCAGGCCGAGAAAAAAAAGATAAGGAAGCGAATGGATCATACGACGAGCCAAAGCGCCACATAGTTCTTTCAGGGAAAAGAAACATCGTGGGAGTGGATGACAAGACAGACATGTCAGAAGATTATGAAAAGTTTGATGAAATTGCTCCATTCTATGAATATTGACCCGAGCATCCAGTTAAATGATGAAGATTTTCCATGGGTACGGTGCAAAGGGACACACGCAAAGAAAAAGTTTCACACCCAAAGATCCAGGATGTGATTGGCTTCACTATCATCACTTTCTTCTGTGTTTAACACCCAGGAGGGAATCTCTGTAATAGTTAGGGTAGTTATGTGTTTTGGCATTTGAAACGCGAAGAAATTTTATGTGTAAACAAATTCTTTCATGCATTTACTATCTTTTTCGAAGTATCAGGGTTTCAGACGAAAACTCATCTGTCACAAAGGCATGTCATTTTTTAAATAACCTAAGCATTACCAAATTGAATATAATGATAAAACACAATAATATTAAACATAATAAAAAATAATCACTGAAAAATCTTTTTTCAAAGTTAAGTTATTCACAAACTAGTGATTCACACAAATTTCAAATAATTGAAAATTTAAACTATTCAAATTTGAAAACTACCGGCACTAACAGAAAGTTTGTAATTTTTTGTACCTAAAGCAAAAATATTCAGAAAGAAACTCTAAATATAGCAAAAAATAGCTCAAAAATAAAAATAAATAAAAATAAATAAAGCAAAAAAATTAAGAAAATAAAAAAGCCCGCCTACTGGGCCAAAGCGGCCTGCATACAACTAGAAACACAACCTTCTGTTGGGTCAGGATGCAGGCCCGCAAAGGCCCAGTAGGCCCACAGGGCAGCAATGAACAGGTAGGCCCAATAGGCCTGCTTAGGAGAGGAGCTTGAGAGAGCTACCACACTGGGGCTTATAAACGAGTGCGGTAGCCCTTCGACTAGCGAGGTGGGACTAAACTTGCCACACCGCACTGCGCTAGCGCACCCCTTTAGTACCGGGTTGTGGAACCAACCGGTACTAAAGGGGGTGTCTTTAGTACCGGTTGGTGCCACCACCCGGTAATAAAGGGGTGCGCTTCCCGCCGCTTGGCCTGGCCAAAACAGACCTTTAGTACCGGGTCGTGGCACCAACCGGTACTAAAGGTCCATCCTATATATACAACAGTTGAAAAAATTCAGTTTCCCTCTCTGTTTCTTCCCTCCGTCGCGCCGCACTGCCCCGGTCGACGCCGTCCCCGTCGACGTCACTGTCCCCGTCGACGTCGCCGCCCCCGCCCCTCGTCGCCGACTGATACGTCTCCAACGTATTTATAATTTTTGATTGCTCCATGCTACTTTATCTACTATTTTAGGCAATACTGGGCTTTATTATCCACTTTTATATTATTTTTGGGACTAACCTATTGACCGGAGGCCCAGCCCAGATTTGCTGTTTTATGCCTATTTTAGTGTTTCGAGGAAAAGGAATATTAGACGGAGTCAAAATGGAACGAAATCAACTGGAGAAGTTATTTTTGGAAGGAAAGCAACCCAGGGAACTTGGAGTGCACGTCAGGGGAGATACGGGCTGCCCACGAGGGTGGGGGGCGCGCCCACCCCCCTGGGTGCACCCCCTGCCTCGTGGGGCCCCCGTAGCTCCACCGACGTACCCCTTGCACCCATATATACCTACGTACCCAAAAACTTCGAGGACAGAACCTAGATCGGGAGTTCCACCGCCGCAAGCCTCTATAGCCACCAAAAACCAATCGGGACCCTGTTCCGGCACCCTGCGGGAGGGGGATCCCATCATCGGAGGCCATCTTCATCATCCCAGCGCTATCCATGACGAGGAGGGAGTAGTTCACCCTCGGGGCTGAGGGTATGTACCAGTAGCTATGTGTTTGATCTCTCTCTCTCTCTCGTGTTCCTCTATGGCACGATCTTGATGTATCCCGAGCTTTGCTATTTTAGTTGGATCTTATGATGTTTCTCCCCCTCTACTCTCTTGTGATGAATTGAGTTTCCCCTTTTGAAGTTATCTCATCGGATTGAGTCTTTTATGAAAACTTGATGTATGTCTTTCCGTGATTATCTATGGTGACAATGGGATATCATGTGCCACTTGATGTATGTTTTGGTGACCAACTTGCGGGTTCCACCCATGAACCTATGCATAGGGGTTGGCACATGTTCTTGACTCTCCGGTAGTAGCTTTGGGGCACTCTTTGAAGTTCTTTTATGTTGGTTGGATGAATCTGAGATTGTGTGATGCATATCGTATAATCATGCCCACGGATACTTGAGGTGACAATGGAGTATCTAGGTGACATTAGGGTTTTGGTTGATTTGTGTCTTAAGGTGTTATTCTAGTACGAACTCTTTTATAGATCAATCCAAACGAATAGCTTTGAGGTGGTTTCGTACCCTACCATAATCTCTACGTTTGTTCTCCTCTATTAGTGGCTTTGGAGTGACTCTTTTTTGCATGTTGAGGGCTTGTCATATGTTCTATCTATGTTATTATTGTTGAGAGAACTTGCACTAGTGAAAGTATGAACCCTAGGACTTGTTTCCTATCAATGCAATACCGTTTACGCTCACTTTTATCACTCGCTACCTTGCTGTTTTTATTATTTCAGATTACAAATACCTATATCTACTATCTATTTTGCACTTGTATCTTCATCTCTTCGCCAAACTAGTGCACCTATACAATTTACCATTGTATTGGGTGTGTTGGGGACACAAGAGACTCTTTGTTATTTGGTTGCAGGGTTGTTTGAGAGAGACCATCTTCATCCTACGCCTCCTACGGATTGGTAAACCTTAGGTCATCCACTTGAGGGAAATTTGCTACTGTCCTACAAACCTGTGCACTTGCAGGCCCAACAACGTCTACAAGAAGAAGGTTGTGTAGTAGACATCAAGCTCTTTTCTGGCGCCGTTGCCGGGGAGGTTAGGTAAAGGGTACTCACACTCCGTCACTAAGCTCTTTTCTGGCGAGGTGAGTGCTTGAAGGTATATCTTTAGATCTTGCAATCGAATCTTTTTGTTTCTTGTTTTAGCACTAGTCTAGTTTATAAAAGAAAATTACAAAAAAATGGAGTTAAGTTTGTCTCATACGCTTCACCTTTTTAATATCTTTCGTGAGTATGATGGAAAGGATAATTGTGCTCAAGTACTAGAAGAAGAAATCTATAGAATGTTTGGTACTAAATCTTTGAATGATGAGCATGATTGCAATGTTGTTAGTATGAATTCCTTGAATATCCATGATGCTAATGATATGCAAAGCCACAAGCTTGGGGAAGCTATGTTTGATGAACATGATATTTTTTGTCCCCCAAGCTTTGATGAGCAAATTTACTATGATTAAAGCATGCCTCCTATCTATGATGATTATTGTGATGATACGTATGCTATAAAGAAGAAGTTTGCTTATGTGGAGAGTAGAAAATTTTCTATGCAAATAGATCATGAAAAGAATAATTTAGGTGCTGATTATATTGTTGAATTCATTCATGATGCTACTGAAAATTATTATGAGGGAGGAACATATGCTTGTAGGAATTACAATAATGTCAAGTTTCCTCTCTATGTGCTTAATGTTTTGAAGCTATGCTTGTTGTGCCATCCTATGTTAGTTGATTATTATTCCCATATGTTGTTTGCTCACAAAATCCCTATGCATAGGAAGTGGGTTATACTTAAATGTGCTAGTCATATGCTTCATGATGCTCCCGTTATGTTTCAATTCTTATCTTTTATGTGAGCATCATTGTCATCATCATGCCTAGCTAGAAAGGCATTAAAGAAAAGCGCTTGTTGGGAGACAACCCAATATTTATCCTTACTGTTTTGTGTGTCCACATGATTATGCTACTGTAGTAATCATGTTTTATAGCTTTTGTTTCAATAAAGTGCCAAGTAGAACCTTTGGGAAGACTTGGGTGAAGTTTATATGATCTTGCTGTAGAAAACAGAAACTTTTGCGCTCACGAGAATGGATGCCATTGTTTACTGAAGAGAGATTTTAGGTTGATTCTTTTTTCATATGATTAATAGACAAATTACTCAGGTCCAGCAATTTATTTCATAATTTTTGGGGTTCCAGAAGTATACGTTTGATACAGATTACTACAGACTGTTTTGTTTTTGACAGATTCTGTTTTCATTGTGTTGTTTGCTTATTTTGATGCATCTATGGCTAGTATTAAGTGGTATGAACCATAGAGATGTTATAATACAGTATATATTACACCAATATGAATTTATAATGAGTTCATTACAGTACCTAAGTGGTGGTTTTATTTTCCTATACTAACGGAGCTTACGAGTTTTGTGTTGAGTTTTGTGTGGTTGAAGTTTTCAAGTTTTGGGTAAGGATTCGATGGACTATGGAATAAGGAGTGGAAAGAGCCCGAGCTTGGGGATGACCAAGGCACCCCAAGATAATATTCAAGGAGAACCAAGCAACTAAGCTTGGGGATGCCCCGGAAGGCATCCCCTCTTTCGTCTTCGTTCATCGGTAACTTTACTTGGAGCTATATTTTTATTCACCACATGATATGTGTTTTTCTTGGAGCGTCATTTTATTTTGTTATTTTTTTGTTTGCATTTAGTTAGAATAGTGTTTTGAATCTTTAGTTTCAATAAAATTGTCAAGGATAGCCTTTGCCATGCTTATTTTGCTAGTTTGCATGTTGCTGTTTGAAAACAGAAAGTTTACCGCTGTTGAAAAAATTCCCTAGAAAATTCAGAGCATGGTCTAACGTTGAATATTTTTGAATATTGAGCTCTGATAAATTTAATACAGTGGGAATTTTAGTTCATAATTTTTGGAGTCAGGGAAGTATTGATACTCTTGCATTCTTTACAGACTGTACTGTTTTGACAGATTGCTGGTATGGTTGCATTGTTTGCATATGTTTGCTTGTTTAATGATCCTATTTGAGGATAGGAGTATTAAATATACAGAGGCATTTAGTATTCAATGTGGAATAATAATTTTAGTGATTTGTTACAGTAGAAAATGATAAGGTTATGCATTGGTTTATACTAACCTATCTCACGAGTTCTTGTTGAGTTTGTTGTGGATGAAGCTTTTGATAAAAAGAAGAGAAACCATGATATGAGAGGAATTAAGGAGACACAAAATTTCAAGCTTGGGGATGCCCAAGGCACCCCAAGATAATATTTCAAGAAGTTTCAAGCATCTAAGCTTGGGGATGCCCCGGTAGGCATCCCACCTTTCTTCTTCAACAACTATTGGTTAGTATCGGTTGAGCCTAAGTTTTTGCTTCTTCACATGAGTTGTGCTATCCTTGCATTGTAGTTTTCTTTAGCTTTGCTTTCTGTTTGAATGAAGTATCAAGATCTGAAATCCTTTAATGAGAGAGAGCCATACACAAATTAGAATTTTCTAGAATACTCTATGTGCTTCACTTATATCTTTTGAGCGTGGTAATTTTTGCTCTAGTGCTTCACTTATATCTTTTAGAGCATGGTGGTTGATTTGTTTTAAAGAAACTATTGATCTCTCATGATTAACTTATATTATTTTGAGAGTCGTTAATAGCATGGCAATTTGCTTAATGTTAATATACTTGGTGTTCAAGAGATGTGAAACTTTCTTTTGAGTGCGTTGAATACTAAGATTAGTTTGATGCTTGATAATTGTTTTGAGATATGGAGGTGGTAATATCAAAGTCATGCTAGTTGGGTGATTGTGACTTTGAGAAATGCTTGTGTTGAAGTTTGCAAGTCCCATAGCATGCACGTATGGTTAAAGTTGTGTAACAAATTTGAAACATGAAGTGTACCTGGCTTGTGCATCCTTATGAGTGGCGGTCGGGGACGAGCGATGGTCTTTTCCTACCAATCTATCCCCCTAGGAGCATGCACATAGTACTTGATTTTTGTTGACTTCTAAATTTTTGCAATAAGTATATGAGTTCTTTTTACTAATGTTGAGTCCATGGATTATACGCACTCTCACCTTTCCGCCTTTGCTAGCCTCTTCGGTACCGTGCATCGCCCTTTCTCACCTTGAGAGTGGTGCAAACTTCGCCGGTGCATCCAAACCCCGTGATATGATACGCTCTATCACACATAAACCTCCTTATATCTTCCTCAAAACAGCCACCATACCTACCTATTATGGCATTCCGAGATATATTGCCATGCAACTTTCCACCGTTCCGTTCATCATTATTATGACATACATTACTTTTGTCATGTTGCCATTGCATGATCATGTAGTTTACATCGTATTTGTGGCAAAGCCACCATGCATTATTATTCATACATGTCATTCTTGATTCATTGCACCATCCTAGTACACCGCCGGAGGCATTCATATAGAGTCATATCTTGTTCTAGTTTCGAGTTGTAATCCTTATGTTGTAATCAATAGAAGTGTGATGATCATCATTATTAGAGCATTGCCCAAAAAAAGAGAAAGGCAAAAAAAAGAGAAAGGCCCAAAAAAAGAGAGAGAAAGGCCAAAAAAAGAAAGGACCAAAAAAAAGAAAAGAAAAGGGCAATGCTACTATATCTTTTTCCACACTCGTGCTTCAAAGTAGCACCTTGTTCTTCATGTAGTGAGTCTCATATATTGTGCTTCAAAGTAGCACCTTGTTTTTCATGTAGTGAGTCTCATAAGTTGTCTTTTTTATACTAGTGGGCATTTTTCATTATAGAACTTGGCTTGTATATTCCTACGATGGGCTTCCTCAAATGCCCTAGGTCTTCATGAGCAAGCAAGTTGGATGCACACCCACTAGTTTTCTTTTGTTGAGCATTCATAGCTCTAGTGCATCCGTTTCATGGCAATCCCTACTCCTCATGTTGACATCAATTGATGGGCATCTCCATAGCCCGTTGATTATCCTCATCAATATGAGACTTTCTCCTTTTTTGTCTTCTCCACACAATCCCCATCATCATATTCTATTCCACCCATAGTGCTATATCCATGGCTCACGCTCATGTATTGCATGAAGGTTCAAAAAGTTTGAGATTATTTAAGTATGAAACAATTGCTTGGCTTGTCATCGGGGGTATAGAAGTTGGGAACATCTTTGTGTGACAAAAATGAAGCATAGCCTAACTATATGATTTTGTAGGTATGAACTTTCTTTTGCCATGTTATTTTGAGAAGACATGATTGCTTTGATTAGTATGCTTGAAGTATTATTATTTTTGTGTCAATATGAACTTTTGTCTTGAATCTTTTGGATCTGAATATTCATATCACAATTGAGAAGATTTACATTGAAATTATGCCAAAGTATCACTCCACATCAATTTTTTTTATCATTTACCTACTCAAGGACAAGCAGGAATTAAGCTTGGGGATGCTTGATACGTCTCCGACGTATCTATAATTTTTGATTGCTCCATGCTACTTTATCTACTGTTTTAGGCAATATTGGGCTTTATTATCCACTTTTATATTATTTTTGGGACTAACCTATTAACCGGAGGCCCAGCCCAGATTTGTTGTTTTATGCCTATTTCAGTGTTTCGAGGAAAAGGAATATCAGACGGAGTCAAAACGGAACGAAATCAACTGGAGAAGTTATTTTTGGAAGGAAAGCAACCCAGAGAACTTGGAGTGCACGTTAGGGGAGATACGGGCTGCCCACGAGGGTGGGGGGCGCGCCCACCCCCCTGGGCGCGCCCCCCTGCCTCGTGGGGCCCCCGTAGCTCCACCGACGTACCCCTTGCACCCATATATACCTACGTACCCAAAAACTTCCAGGACAGAACCTAGATCGGGAGTTCCGCCGCTGCAAGCCTCTGTAGCCAGCAAAAACCAATCGGGACCCTGTTCCGGCACCCTGCCGGAGGGGGATCCCATCACCGGAGGCCATCTTCATCATCCCGACTCTATCCATGACGAGGAGGGAGTAGTTCACCCTTGGGGCTGAGGGTATGTACCAGTAGCTATGTGTTTGATCTCTCTCTCTCTCTCTCTCGTGTTCTCTCTCGTGTTCCTCTATGGCACGATCTTGATGTATCCCGAGCTTTGCTATTGTAGTTGGATCTTATGATGTTTCTCCCCCTCTACTCTCTTGTGATGAATTGAGTTTCCCCTTTTGAAGTTATCTTATCGGATTGAGTCTTTTATGAACACTTGATGTATGTCTTGCCGTGATTATCTATGGTGACAATGGGATATCATGTGCCACTTGATGTATGTTTTGGTGACCAACTTGCGGGTTCCACCCATGAACCTATGCATAGGGGTTGGCACATGTTCTTGACTCTCCGGTAGTAGCTTTGGGGCACTCTTTGAAGTACTTTTATGTTGGTTGGATGAATCTGAGATTTTGTGATGCATATCATATAATCATGCCCACGGATACTTGAGGTGACAATGGAGTATCTAGGTGACATTAGGGTTTTGGTTGATTTGTGTGTTAAGGTGTTATTCTAGTACGAACTCTTTTATAGATCGATCCGAATGAATAGCTTTGAGGTGGTTTCGTACCCTACCATAATCTCTACGTTTGTTCTCCTCTATTAGTGGCTTTGGAGTGACTCTTTGTTGCATGTTGAGCGCTTGTCATATGTTCTATCTATGTTATTATTGTGGAGAGAACTTGCACTAGTGAAAGTATGAACCCTAGGCCTTGCTTCCTATCATTGCAATACCATTTACGCTCACTTTTATCGCTCGCTACCTTGCTGTTTTTATTATTTCAGATTACAAATACCTATATCTACTATCTATTTTGCACTTGTATCTTCATCTCTTCGCCGAACTAGTGCACCTATACAATTTATCATTGTATTGGGTGTGTTGGGGACACAAGAGACTCTTTGTTATTTGGTTGCAGGGTTGTTTGAGAGAGACCATCTTCATCCTATGCCTCCTACGGATTGATAAACGTTAGGTCATCCACTTGAGGGAAATTTGCTACTGTCCTACAAATCTGTGCACTTGCAGGCCCAACAACGTCTATAAAAAGAAGGTTGTGTAGTAGATATCAAGCTCCGGTCATCCCCGCCCCTCGTCGCCGCCCCCGTCAACGTCGCCGCCCCGGCCATCCCCGTCCCCGTCGCCGCGCCCCGGCCGCCCCGTCACCGCGCCCCGCCCCGTCGTCGCTGGCCCGACCCGTCGTCAGCGGCCTGTCCCGTCGCCCCTTCGTCGCCGCCCCGTCCCGTCGCCTCGCTGGTGAGCTCGCCCCGGCCGCCATGTTCACACAAACACACATGTACACACTACACACACACACACACACACACACATTATAGAATTTTAGTTATAGAATTTTTTTTGTTTTTTAGTTATAGAAATGTTAGAAAATATTCTGTTTTGTAGTTATAGAAATATTTTTAGAAATGTTAATTATATAGAAATGTTATAATTTTTTCCTGTTTTTTAGTTATAGAAATATTAGAAATTTTATAAAAAAATTCCTGTATTTTAGTTATAGAAATATTTATCAAAATGTTAGCAATTTTTCTGTTTTTTAGTTATAGAAGTATTAGAAATGTTAGTTATATAATCCAAAATGTTAGAAATTTTAGAATTAGTTTTAGTTAGATGAATTAGATTAATGTCAAATTGTTAGAATTTGCATATAGAATGTTAGATTAATGTTACTTTTTGCGGGCATATAGTATTTGTTCTCGACGATATGCCCGGCCCACATCCTCGCCGTCGACCCATTCGTGACGACGTCATGCTTCAGAGGACCCATGTCCGGGACTGGGCTCCGCCGAGCTGGCACTGGGAGGTGCTACCTGGAGGGGCGTACCGCTTGGTGAGGAACCCGGCCTCGGGTCCCATCATCGATCCTGATCTTCTTTGGTGGCGTTCGCGTGGGCCACATTCGGTGCAGAGGCAGCCGGCCCCGTCGGAGGTGGTCCGTCGCCGTGTCAGGGAGGAAGACGAGCACGTCCATCGCTACATGGCTGCTATGGACGGCATCAGGTTCTCCACTACTTGGCAGGTTCTTTGGGCAGATGACCGGAGATATGATCTTGTGATGGTTCCTTCTCTTTGGGTGTCCACCGCCCGCGCCCCAGGAACCGCAAGTGGTGCCCTAGATTCTTCTGTAGTACTCGATCTTTATTAGGTACCTAGCCAGTGATGTATTCGATATATAATATTCGAGATGATGTATTCGAGATTATATATATTATTCGAGATGATGATGTATATTCGAGATTATATATTAATCGAGACGATGCATATATATTATGTACTATATGATTCAGTTTTTCCTTATTGATTGCATCCATGCATTGTAATTTGAATACTAAATTGTTCTATATTTCTTCTGTATTAGTTAAGTAAAAGCTATGGCGGACCATACCGGCAGAGACAGAGAAGAGGAATTATTCAACATCATACGCAGCCCTGGCAGGCTAGATGATCCGAATGAAGCAGATGACGGCTCCCAATATCTGAACAATACCGGAGAGGGTGATGAAAAGATATTCGATCTCGACGACCGAGCCGATGAAGTCATGAACTATGATTCTGATTATGATGACACAAACAATGTTTATGATGACACAAAGAATGTTGATCTTCAAATAACAAAGACTACCGGCGAGGTATATTTATATAAGCAGACATCTGGTGATCATCACATGTTTTTTTTATTTTAGGATATATGAAAAAATCGATCTTCTTCTTTCAGCCCTCCGGATCGAGCAAATTTGCTTCTACACACAGCAGGACAAAGCGAGGCCCGAGCAGATTGTTGAAGGACGGTGTAAAGTACAACATCGAATCCGTCAAACCTAGTGGCGAACCCTTGAAACCTAAGAACGTTGCAAACAAGTGGACTCGTCAGTGCGGAGTTCTTGTGAAGGACAAACTCCCGATCTCCATTCAAGAATGGAAAGAGCCAAAGACTAAATGTCCATGTGTTACTTGGGTCGATGACAGAGCCAAACAAGACCTTTGGGATTCTCTGATGGAACATTTCACCGTACCAGATTATTTCACTAAAGCAGATGTGGACAAAGTGAAGGGCGCTGCTCTTAAGAAGATGGCAATTGCATTCAACACCCACAAGAAAACTATATGGGCCAACTACCTCGCTGCAAAAAGGAAGACTCCAGAATTCACGGGAACACTGGAGAAGCAAAGAGAACAATGGGACGATTTCGTGAAATTCAAGGATTCAGAAATATCTAAGGAACGATCGATAAAAAACAAGGCCAATGCCGCAAAAAAGACGCAGTTCCATAGGCTGGGTCCAGGTGGCTACGCGGTGGGAATGCCTAAGTGGGATAAGTCTGAGCAAGAGATGGTGGGTGCAGGGGTCCCTCCGATTACTAGGAGCTGGCCCCCTAGGTGCAGAACTTGGTTCTATGCGCATGGGGGGGGGGGCGTTGGACCCGAAGACAGGCCTGGTTTCGAAGAAGGCAAGTCTAAAAGGAGCCGAACAAAAGATATTTGACGCAATAGAAGAAGCTCGAGCGGGGGTGTTCACTCCCAACAGAGAGAACGATGAGTTTACGCGCGCCCTGGGAAATCCTGAACACCCGGGAAGAACACGAGGCATGGGTGTTATTCCCTGGTATGAGGGCTTTTTGGACTGGAATGACGACTACAGGTCCCGTGCAAGAAAGAAGATGGAGGAGGAGAAGAAGAGGAAGCTGGAGGAGGAGCAGAGGAAGCAGGACGCAGAACGCCTTCAAGGCCTAGAAGCAAGGCACGCGGACTTGGCACTCAAATTCCAGCAGCAGCAGCAGCAGCAGCAGCAGATTGACTCACTTAGCCAGGAAAGGGGGTCTCAGCAGCGGCAGCAGCAAGCAGATGATCTTCCATCATTGGATAGCACCGTACCATCCATGCCGAGAAGCAGCGTTGGTTCTACCCCGGGCGACACACTGTTGGATGCATACCACCCTGTGGATGACATCATAGAGAACACTAACTGTGAGCTACACTCCAAAATGAAGAACATATCCATGAAGGTGGCGGACGGTGTTGCTTTCACAATTACCCCTGAAGCAACCTTCTGTTGCATCCCGATTCCAGAGGGCTATGCTCGTGTCATGGTTGATGAAGTGGTGGAGCCATATTCGATGCTAGTACTTGACATTGCTAGAGGTGACGGCGAGTGCACACTGGGAGATGCCGTACATTGTATCATCCTATGGAGAAAGGATTGTATCATCTTTCCAAGTCCAACGACACCGCGTTGTCTGCCGACTCCTCCTTGAAGTCCGCCACTGAGTCAGCAGACTCCCGCTCCTCCAAGTCCACAAACGCGTGAGCCGACTCCTCCTCAAAGTCCGCCACCTCCTCCAAGTCCCCGAACGCTTGAGCAGACTCCTCCTCCTTCATGTCCGGCACAGCATCAGGACACTCCTCCTGCTTCAAGTCTGGCACAGCGTCAGCCACGTCAGCCATCTCCGCCGTCTCAGCAATCGCAGAAGAGACACGCCGCAGCTATGGTGCGTAGCGGTACGAGTCCAGGTAGTACAGGAAGTACAGGCGGAGACAAGCGATATAAATATGGTCCAAGCCTCGCTCCTCTTCCTCAGAGGCCTTACGACATGACCGAGGAGCAAAACGCAGCCATGGTGTAGGCCCAAGTGGACGCCCATTTTGGACCGAAACCGGCACCGCCATCAAAGGAGAAAGTGCTTGAGAAAACGATTGACCATTTCATTCGTATGGCTAGAGCACCAGCTCCCAAGCCTGTTGACTTAGACTATGAGCGTCAAATCAGGAAGCTACATCGAGCACGGCCATAGAAGGATGTGAGCTCGAGCTCGAGCCAACAAGCAGCTGGCAAAAAATGCGGGAAAACCGTTCCACAGCTGGGAGAACAGGCGGCGCAAGCGATCCCCCGCTTGTTGTGCCAACAACACATGAGAGGAGTACGCATGCCAAATATTATTGTGGCCAAACCGTTAGCGTTCCCTAGCAGGGCGTGTTGGAAATACGCCCTAGAGGCAATAATAAAAGGATTATTATTATATTTCCTTGTTCATGATAATTGTCTTTTATTCATGCTATAATTGTATTATCCGGAAATCGTAATACACGTGTGAATACATAGACCACAATACGTCCCTAGAAAGCCTCTAGTTGACTAGCTCGTTGGTCAACGGATAGTCATGGTTTCCTGACTGTGGACATTAGATGTCGTTGACAACGGGATCACATCATTAGGAGAATGATGTGATGGACAAGACCCAATCCTAAGCATAGCACAAGATCGTGTAGTTCGTTTTGCTAGAGCTTTTCCAATGTCAAGTATCTTTTCCTTAGACCATGAGATCGTGTAACTCCCGGATACCGTAGGAGTGCTTTGGGTGTACCAAACGTTAGAACATAACTGGGTGACTATAAAGGTGCACTACAGGTATCTCCGAAAGTGTCTGTTGGGTTGACACGGATCGGGACTGGGATTTGTCACTCCGTATAACGGAGAGGTATCACTGGGTTCACTCGGTAGTGCATCATCATAATGAGCTCAAAGTGACCAAGTGTCTGGTCACGGGATCATGCATTACGGTACGAGTAAAGTGACTTGCCGGTAACGAGATTTAACGAGGTATTGGGATACCGACGATTGAATCTCGGGCAAGTAACATACCGTCTGACAAAGGGAATTGTATGCGGGGTTGATTGAATCCTCGGCATCGTGGTTCATCCGATGAGATCATCGAGGAGCATGTGGGAGCCAACATGGGTATCCAGATCCCGTTGTTGGTTATTGACCGGAGAGCCGTCTCGGTCATGTCTGCATGTCTCCCGAACCCATTGGGTCTACACACTTAAGGTTCGGTGACACTAGGGTTATTAGGAAGACTTGTATGTGATTACCGAATGTTATCTGGAGTCCCGGATGAGATCCCGGACGTCACAAAGAGTTCCGGAATGGTCCGGAGGTAAAGATTTATATATGGGAAGTTGTCATACGGTCACCGGAAAGTTTCGGGGGCATATCGGTATTGTACCGGGGCCACCGGAGGGGTTCCGGGGGTCCACCGAGAGGGGCCACCCCTCTCGGAGGGCCTCATGGGCCGTAGGGGGCAGGGAACTAGCCCCTGGATGGCTGGGCGCCCCCCCCCCTTGGGCACATGCGCCTAGGGTTGGGGGGGGAACCCTAGTGGGGGCGCCCCCCTTGCTTGGGGGGCAAGCCCCCTCCCTTGGCCGTCGCCCCCCCTCTAGATCTCATCTAGAGGGGGCCGGACCCCTTCCGCTATAAATAGAGGGACGAGGGGAGGGCTGCACACCACATCCAAGGCGCAGCCCCTCCCCTCCCCAACACCTCTCCTCCTCCGTTAAGTGCTTGGCGAAGCCCTGTCGGAGTACTGCCTCTCCACCAACACCACGCCATCGTGCTGCTGCTGGAGCCTTCTTCCTCAACCTCTCCTTCCCCCTTGCTGGATCAAGAAGGAGGAGATGTCATCCGCTCCGTACGTGGGTTGAACGCGGAGGTGCTGTCCATTCGGCACTTGGTCATAGGTGATTTGGATCACACCGAGTACGACTCCATCATCACCGTTCTCTTGAACGCTTCCGCACGCGATCTACAAGTGGTATGTAGATGCAATCTCTCTCCTATCACTCGTTGCTTAGATGAACTCATAGATGGATCTTGGTGAAACCGTAGGAAAATTTTATTTTCTGCAACGTTCCCCAACAGTGGCATCATGAGCTAGGTCTATGCGTAGTTCTCTATTGCACGAGTAGAACACAATTTTGTTGTGGGCGTAGATCTTGTCAACTTGCTTGCCGCTATTAGTCTTATTTTGCTTCAGCGGTATTGTGGGATGAAGCGGCCCGGACCGACCTTACACGCACGCTTACGTGAGACAGGTTCCACCGACTGACATGCACTAGTTGCATAAGGTGGCTAGCGGGTGTCTGTCTCTCCCACTTTACTTGGAGCGGATTCGACGAAAAGGGTCCTTATGAAGGGTAAATAGAAGTTGACAATATCACGTTGTGGTTATTCGTAGGTAAGAAAACGTTCTTGCTAGAACCCAATTGCAGCCACATAAAAGATGCAACAACAATTAGAGGACGCCTAACTTGTTTTTGCAGCAATTGTCATGTGATGTGATATGGCCAGAAGTTGTGATGAATGATGAATGATATATTGTGATGTATGAGATCATGTTCTTGTAATAGGAATCACGACTTGCATGTCGATGAGTATGACAACCGGCAGGAGCCATAGGAGTTGTCTTTATTTTTTGTATGACCTGCGAGTCATTGAAGAACGCCATGTAAATTACTTTACTTTATTGCTAAACGCGTTGGCCATAGAAGTAGAAGTAGTCGTTGGCGTGACAACTTCATGAAGACACGATGATGGAGATCATGATGATGGAGATCATGGTGTCATGCCGGTGACGAAGATGATCATCGAGCCCCGAAGATGGAGATCAAAGGAGCTATATGATATTGGCCAGATCATGTCACTATTATATAATTGCATGTGATGTTTATTATGTTTATGCATCTTGTTTACTTAGGACGATGGTAGTAAATAATATGATCCCTTATAATAATTTCAAGAAAGTGTTCCCCCTAACTGTGTCGTTGCTAAAGTTCGTCGTTTCGAAGCACCACGTGATGATCGGGTGTGATAGATCCTTATGTTCACATACAACGGGTGTAAGACAGTTTTACACTGGGTTAACTTGACGAGCCTAGCATGTACAGACATGGCCTCGGAACACAAGAGACCGAAAGGTCGAACATGAGTCATATGGAAGATACGATCAACATGGAGATGTTCACCGATGATGACTAGTCCGTCTCACGTGATGATCGGACACGGCTTAGTCGACTCGGATCGTGTAACACTTAGATGACTAGAGGGATGTCAATCTGAGTGGGAGTTCATTAAATAATTTGATTAGATGAACTTAATTATCATGAACTTAGTCTAAAGTCTTTGCAAAATATGTCTTGTAGATCAAATGGCCAACGCTCATGTCAACATGAACTTCAACGCATTCCTAGAGAAAACCAAGCTGAAAGATGATGGCAGCAACTATTCGGACTGGGTCCGGAACCTGAGGATCATCCTCATAGCAGCCAGGAAATATTATGTCCTAGAAGCACCGCTAGGTGAAGCACCCATTCCAGAGAACCAAGACGTTATGAACGCTTGGCAGTCATGTGCTGATGGTTATTCCCTCGTTCAGTGCGGCATGCTTTACAGCTTAGAACCGGGGCTCCAAAAGCGTTTTGAGCGACACGGAGCATATGAGATGTTCGAGGAGCTGAAAATGGTTTTTCAAGCTCATGCCCGGGTTGAGAGATATGAAGTCTCCGACAAGTTCTATAGTTGTAAGATGGAGGAAAACAGTTCTGTCAGTGAGCACATACTCAAAATGTCTGGGTTGCATAACCGCCTGTCCCAGCTGGAGATCAACCTCCCGGACGAGGCGGTCATTGACAGAATCCTTCAGTCGCTCAATATGCAGGGGATGGTGAAGACCATTCTCGAAGTATTTTCAATGCTGAAGTCAGCAGAGGTTGAAATCAAGAAAGAACATCAAGTGTTGATGGTCAATAAGACCACTAAGTTCAAGAAGGGTAAGGGTAAGAAGAACTTCAAGAAGGACGGCAAAGATGTTGCCGCGCCCGGTAAGCCAGTTACCGGGAAGAAGTCAAAGAATGGACCCAAGCCTGAGACTGAGTGCTTTTATTGCAAAGGGAAGGGTCACTGGAAGCGGAACTGCCCCAAATACTTAGCGGACAAGAAGTCCGGCAACACTAAAGGTATATGTGATATACATGTAATTGATGTGTACCTTACCAGTACTCGTAGTAACTCCTGGGTATTTGATACCGGTGCCGTTGCTCATATTTGTAACTCACAGCAGGAGCTGCGGAATAAGCGGAGACTGGCGAAGGACGAGGTGACGATGCGCGTCGGGAATGGTTCCAAGGTCGATGTGATCGCCGTCGGCACGCTACCTCTACATTTACCTACGGGATTAGTTTTAAACCTCAATAATTGTTATTTAGTGCCAAGTTTGAGCATGAACATTGTATCTGGATCTCGTTTGATGCGAGATGGCTACTCATTTAAATCCGAGAATAATGGTTGTTCTATTTATATGAGAGATATGTTTTATGGTCATGCCCCAATGGTCAATGGTTTATTCTTGATGAATCTCGAACGTAATGTTACACATATTAATAGTGTGAATACCAAAAGATGTAAAGTTGATAACGATAGTCCCACATACTTGTGGCACTATCGCCTTGGTCACATTGGTATCAAGCGCATGAAGAAGCTCAATGATGATGGACTTTTAGAGTCTCTCGATTATGAATCATTTGACACATGCGAACCATGCCTCATGGGCAAAATGACCAAGACTCCGTTCTCCGGAACAATGGAGCGAGCAACCAACTTATTGGAAATCATACATACTAATGTGTGTGGTCCAATGAGCGTTGAGGCTCGTGGAGGATATCGTTATGTTCTCACTCTCACTGATGACTCAAGTAGATATGGGTATGTCTACTTGATGAAAAACAAGTCTGAGACCTTTGAAAAGATCAAGGAATTTCAGAATGAAGTAGAGAATCAACGTGACTGAAAGATAAAATTCTTATGATCGGATCGTGGAGGAGAATATTTAATCATGAATTTGGTACACAATTAAGAAAATGTGGAATCGTTTCACAACTCACGCCGCCTGGAACACCTCAGCGTAACGGTGTGTCCGAACGTCATAATCGCACTCTATTGGATATGGTGCGATCTATGATGTCTCTTACCGATTTACCGCTATCATTTTGGGGATACGCTCTAGAGACAGCTACATTCACTTTAAATAGGGCACCATATGAATTATGGTTTGGGAAGAAACCTAAGCTGTCGTTTCTAAAAGTTTGGGGATGCGATGCTTATGTCAAGAAACTTCAACCTGAAAAGCTCGAACCCAAGTCGGAAAAATGCGTCTTCATAGGATACCCTAAGGAAACCATTGGGTATACCTTCTACCTTAGATCCGAAGGCAAGATCTTTGTTGCCAAGAACGGATCCTTTCTGGAAAAAGAGTTTCTCTCGAAAGGAATAAGTGGGAGAAAAGTAGAACTCGATGAAGTACTACCTCTTGAACCGGAAAGTAGTGCAACTCAGGGAAATGTTCCCGTGGTGCCTACACCGACTGAAGAGGAAATTAATGATGATGATCAAGGTACTTCGGATCAAGTTGCTACTGAACTTCGTAGGTCCACAAGGACACGTTCCACACCAGAGTGGTATGGCAACCCTGTCCTGGAAATCATGTTGTTAGACAACGGTGAACCTTTGAACTATGAAGAAGCGATGGCGGGCCCAGATTCCAACAAATGGCTAGAAGCCATGCAATCCGAGATAGAATCCATGTATGAAAACAAAGTATGGACTTTGACTGACTTGCCCGATGATCGGTGAGCGATAGAAAACAAATGGATCTTTAAGAAGAAGACGGACGCGGATGGTAATGTCACCATCTATAAAGCTCGACTTGTCGCTAAGGGTTATCGGCAAGTTCAAGGGATTGACTACGATGAGACTTTCTCTCCCGCAGTGAAGCTTAAGTCCGTCCGAATCATGTTAGCAATTGTCGCATACTATGATTATGAGATATGGCCGATGGATGTCAAAACGGCATTCCTTAACGGTTATCTTAAGGAAGAGTTGTATATGATGCAGCCAGAAGGTTTTGTCGATCCTAAGAATGCTAACAAAGTATGCAAGCTCCAGCGATCCATTTATGGGCTGGTGCAAGCATCTCGGAGTTGGAACATTCACTTTGATGAGATGATCAAAGCGTTTGGGTTTATGCAGACTTATGGAGAAGCGTGCGTTTACAAGAAAGTGAGTGGGAACTCTGTAGCATTTCTCATATTATATGTAGATGACATACTTTTGATGGGAAATGATATAGAATTCTTGGACATCATTAACGCCTACTTGAATAAGTGTTTTTCAATGAAGGACCTTGGAGAAGCTGCTTACATATTAGGCATCAAAATCTATAGGGATAGATCGAGACGCCTCATAGGTCTTTCATAAAGCACATACCTTGATAAGATTTTGAAGAAGTTCAAAATGGATCAGTCCAAGAAAGGGTTCTTGCCTGTATTGCAAGGTGGAAGATTGAGCTCGGCTCAATGCCCGACCACGGCAAAATATAAAGAAGAGATGAGCGTCATCCCCTATGCCTCAGCCATAGGATCTATTATGTATGCCATGTTGTGTACCAGACCTGATATAAACCTTGCCGTAAGTTTGGTAGGAAGGTACCAAAGTAATCCCGGCAAGGAACACTAGACAGCGGTCAAGAATATCCTGAAGTACCTGAAAAGGACAAAGGACATGTTTCTCGTTTATGGAGGTGACGAAGAGCCCGTCGTAAAGGGTTACATCGATGCTAGCTTCGACACAGATCTGGATGACTCTAAATCACAAACCGGATACGTGTATATGTTGAATGGTGGGGCAGTAAGCTGGTGCAGCTGCAAGCAGAGCGTCGTGGCGGGATCTACATGTGAAGTGGATTACATGGCAGCCTCGGAGGCAGCGCATGAAGCAATCTGGGTGAAGGAGTTCATCACCGACCTAGGAGTCATACCCAATGCGTCGGGGCTGATCAAACTCTTCTGTGACAACACTGGAGCTATTGCCCTTGCCAAGGAGCCCAGGTTTCACAAGAAGACCAGGCACATCAAGCGTCGTTTCAACTCCATCCGTGAAAATGTTCAAGATGGAGACATAGATATTTGCAAAGTACATACGGATCTGAATGTCGCAGATCCGTTGACTAAACCTCTTCCGCGAGCAAAACATGATCAACACCAGAACTCTATGGGTGTTCGATTCATCACAATGTAACTAGATTATTGACTCTAGTGCAAGTGGGAGACTGTTGGAAATATGCCCTAGAGGCAATAATAAAAGGATTATTATTATATTTCCTTGTTCATGATAATTGTCTTTTATTCATGCTATAATTGTATTATCCGGAAATTGTAATACACGTGTGAATACATAGACCACAATACGTCCCTAGAAAGCCTCTAGTTGACTAGCTCGTTGGTCAACGGATAGTCATGGTTTCCTGACTATGGACATTAGATGTCGTTGACAACGGGATCACATCATTAGGAGAATGATGTGATGGACAAGACCCAATCCTAAGCATAGCACAAGATCGTGTAGTTCGTTTTGCTAGAGCTTTTCCAATGTCAAGTATCTTTTCCTTAGACCATGAGATCGTGTAACTGCCGGATACCGTAGGAGTGCTTTGAGTGTACCAAACGTCACAACGTAACTGGGTGACTATAAAGGTGCACTACAGCTATCTCCGAAAGTGTCTGTTGGGTTGACACGGATCGAGACTGGGATTTGTCACTCCGTATAACGGAGAGGTATCATTGGGCCCACTCGGTAGTGCATCATCATAATGAGCTCAAAGTAACCAAGTGTATGGTCACAGGATTATTCATTACGGTACGAGTAAAGTGACTTGCCGGTAACGAGATTGAACGAGGTATTGGGATACCGACGATCGAATCTCGGGCAAGTAACATACCGTCTGACAAAGGGAATTGTATGCGGGGTTGATTGAATCCTCGACATTGTGGTTCATCCGATGAGATCATTGAGGAGCATGTGGGAGCCAACATGGGTATCCAGATCCCGCTGTTGGTTATTGACCGAAGAGCCGTCTCGGTCATGTCTGCATGTCTCCCGAACCCATAGGGTCTACACACTTAAGGTTCGGTGACGCTAGGGTTATTAGGAAGACTTGTATGTGATTACCGAATGTTGTTTGGAGTCCCGGATGAGATCCCGGACGTCACGAGGAGTTCCGGAATGGTCCGGAGGTAAAGATTTATATATGGGAAGTTGTCATACGGTCACCGGAAAGTTTCGGGGGCATATCGGTATTGTACCGGTGCCACCGGAGGGGTTCCGAGGGTCCACCGGGAGGGGCCACCCCTCTCGGAGGACCTCATGGGCCGTAGGGGGCAGGTAACCAGCCCCTGGAGGGCTGGGCTCCCCCCCTTGGGCCCATGCGCCTATGGTTGGGGGGGGGGGAACCCTAGTGGGGGCGCCCCCCTTGCTTGGGGGGCAAGCCCCCTCCCTTGGCCGCCGCCCCCCCCCCCCTCTAGATCTCATCTAGAGGGGGTCGGCCCCCTTCCCCCTTCCCCTATAAATAGAGGGGCGAGGGGAGGGCTGCACACCACATCCAAGGCGCAGCCCCTCCCCTCCCCAACACCTCTCCTCCTCCGTTAAGTGCTTGGCGAAGCCCTGTCGGAGTACTGCCTCTCCACCAACACCACGCCGTCGTGCTACTGCTGGAGCCTTCTTCCTCATCCTCTCCTTCCCCCTTGCTGGATCAAGAAGGAGGAGACGTCATCCGCTCCGTACGTGTGTTGAACGCGGAGGTGTTGTCAGTTCGGCTCTTGGTCATCGGTGATTTGGATCACGGCGAGTACGACTCCATCATCACCGTTCTCTTGAACGCTTCCGCACGCGATCTACAAGTGGTATGTAGATGCAATCTCTCACCTATCACTCGTTGCTTAGATGAACTCATAGATGGATCTTGGTGAAACCGTAGGAAAATTTTATTTTCTGCAACGTTCCCCAACAGGGCGATGTGGTAATTACAGAGGAGCATATAATGCAGGCTGAAATGCTCAAGATCTCTGTTGGACAACTCCTCGAAATCGAGCCCATGTCTCTGCTTAGAGAATCGGAAATAAAATGGAAATATGTCCGGGGCCAACCTTTGGTCCATCCAGACAAGGTCAAGGACCTCCCAACGAGAATGTATGAATTGCATCAATGGTACATGAACATTACCAAGATTTCCAATCGAGAGTCCCTCGTGGTGAATATCAAGCATGAGCATTATTACCATGAGAAAGCTCTGGCCATTGAGTATCCAGAACTATTTCAGTTATACAATCAAGACGCACTCGACAAGTCTATCGTCAGTTGCTATTGTCTGTAAGTGATTTCTTTCTGTAATTTAAGTCTCAAGCTAGTTATGTAGTGATAATTTTGATCAATCATTACATGTAATTATCCTCACTATATTCTTTTCTGTGGTATTATATGCAGGATGAAGATGTATGAAATGAAAAAATCTGGACGCTATGGCATTGGGTTCATTGACCCAAATACCATTAATGAGGACATATGGAAGCTTCCATTTTATCAAGCAGGTGTAGAGGAAAGCATGCTAGAGTTCTTGAAGTGCCTCAATAGCAATGAAGATATACTACTTCCTTACAACTTCCCATGAGTCACACTGTCTTGTACTACAAATTCTGTTTTTGCTTACTAGCTAGCTAGATGTTAATAATTAAGTGTATACGGTTTACGGTAGTTGATTAATTTTATGCACATGCCCGCTTAATTAAGACATGCAAACGTGTGCGCATGCAGTTGGCACTGGGTCTTGTTAGACATTAAAGTTGAGGAAGGAAAAGTTGAATTACTGGACTCACTAACTAAGAAGATAAAGACTTCATCGTCGTGAAGTGGATAGTCAACAGGTAATTTCAATCATTATT
This sequence comes from Triticum aestivum, assembly GCF_018294505.1. Classification (NCBI taxonomy): domain Eukaryota; kingdom Viridiplantae; phylum Streptophyta; class Magnoliopsida; order Poales; family Poaceae; genus Triticum; species Triticum aestivum. The sequence continues at coordinate 58,500,492 of NC_057810.1, read as the reverse complement.
AACTATATCTCAGCCTATTATTAGTTCGTCATTTCCTGATATGAACTATTTAATAACCCTTTTATTAATTTTCTTTGCCAGTGGGCAGGGCATGGGCAAAGGTCATCAAGGTGACTCCAGGCAACTGGGCAAAAAAGTTGTTTTGGCATCGACCAAAGGTAAGTAATTAAGTAGTACTAGCTAGCTACCATCTCTTTAATTCTTGTTTCAATAGTGTTAATTAATTATCATGCTTGATTAATCATTATCTGATTCAATTCCATTCTCGTAAAGGCCCTGAAGCAGGCGCCGGGGAATAATCTGTGTGCATTCTACGTTTGCGAGAACATTCGCATGATGGCGTCCGAAAGGAGCAGATCTGATAGACAGGACTGTGTACGTTTGTCAGAACACTATTCACACCATTATTGATATCTAGTCACACAACTAACACACATGCATATTGATCTCCTTCTTAACAGTTCAGAGAGGTGCGGGATAAGCTCCTACCATCGAACCGCATACTAGCACTTCAAGAGGAAATAGCCGGATTTTTGCTCGACCAGGTCATAGATCCCAAAGGAGAATACTATTCCCCGCTACCGCCCCCATGAACCACTTGTCATCATGCTCCGGAGGCACCAAGGCAACATATGTAGGAGAAATTGTATATGTATATACATGTGTATGTGTGAATAATTAATGGTGTTGGTTGTGAGACATTCATATATATATATATATATATATATATATATATATATATATATATATATGCGGTTCTATGTACGAGAAAATCTATTTATATATATATGCATAACGTGTACAATTTGTAGTATCGTGAAATACCAGCAAAAATGAATGGAAAATAAAGCCAACCCCCCCCCCCCCAAACATTTAGTACCGGTTGGTGTTACCAACCGGTACTAATGTCCTACGCGCACACGGGTCTGGCTCGTGCCACGTGGTGTCACTTTAGCGCCGGTTCGTGACGAACCAGTACTAAAGGGGGGGGGGGGCTTTAGTCCCCACTCTTTAGTGTCGGTTGGCAAACCGGCACTAAAGGCCGTTACGAACCGGCACTAAAGGACGGTTCTGCACTAGTGCCGGGACAACAGGCTGCCCTCGAACCGGGACCATTGATGTGCCTATATATACCCCTCACTCACGAGCAGAGCACTCCACTACTCTATTTTTCTCTGGCCGGGGAGGGGAGGGCTTTGTGGTGCTCTAGCTCACCTCCTATGCACATGAGCTATTTGATGAAATGCCCGAGCCACACTAGTTAAGCTTTCTCCTCTCGAAGCACGACCTCCAAACTCTATTTTTCCCGAGATTTGTCTAGGTTTATATTAGCGGCCCGTCACGCCCCGTCCCCGTCTTCACTGTCGTCGATCGCCCACGCCGATCTCGTCGCCAGCACCACCGTGGTGAGCCTCTTGTTCTTATCTTCTTTCTGAAAGAAAAAAATTCTTGCTTTAGATAGATACTTGTCTAATTTTCTTACTATTTTATTTCTTGTTATTATATAGTGCGATGGTTTTGGTATCCACCCCCATCGGCCCTCGTCCTGTCTATGATTCGGATGTGGTATATATTATCTTTATAACTATTGCTTCATTTATTGTTTATGAAAATTATGCTGACCAACGTGACATAGATTTTATTTATCTAGGAGGTATGTGAACCAGAAATTCCAACCGACCCTATTGTCGAGAGGTTAAATTTAGTTGAAGAAAAAAACAATTTCTTGAAGGAAAAAATAAAAAAAATTGAGGAGGAGAAGATGATATTGGAGTTGCATGTTGCGGATGTCGTCGATGATCACAAGATCAAGATGGGTGCAATGCGCTTGAAGATTAAAAAGATTAGAAAATATGCCATTCATACCGAGGCTTGGTATCATTATGCCGTTGGATCAATTGTTACCTTGGTTGCGGTTATGATCGCATTTGTTTTCGCATTGAAATGTTTTACACAGTTTAAATGTATAGTTTAATTAATTTAGATGCTCTGGAGAGCTTTATGTTGTTAGATGAGAACTATGTATGTACTTTGGTTTTAATGTGATGATGAACTTCTATTAATTTGGTCACTTAATTATCTATTCATGATGTTCTGTAATGGTTTTTGACACACTTAATTATATATAATGCACGCAGATGAACCGACAATGGATGTACAATGACAGACACACCTCCGAGTACATTAAGGGCGTGCATGATTTTCTCGAAGTGGCTGAGGCAAACAAGCAGAATGGTTTTATGTGTTGTCCATGCCCTAAATATGGGAATACGAAGTCTTACACTGACCGGAAAATCCTTCACACCCACCTGCTTTACAATGGTTTCATGCCACACCATAATGTTTGGACGAGGCACGGAGAAATAGGGGTTATGATGGAAGACGGCGAAGAAGAAGAGGATGATGACAACTATGTGCCCCCTTAATACGGTGATGCTGCAACGGGGGAAGCTACTGAAGATCAAGAGGAACCAGATGTGCCCAATGATGCTGCAATGGGGGAAGCTGCTGAAGATCAAGAGGAATCAGACGATGTGCCCGATGATGATGATCTCCGCCGCGTCATTGTCGATGCAAGGACGCAATGCGAAAGTCAAAAAGAGAAGCTGAAGTTCGACCGCATGTTAGAGGATCACAAAAAGGGTTGTACCCCAATTGCGACGATTGCAACACAAAGCTCGGTACCGTACTGGAATTGCTGCAGTGAAAGGCAGAGAATGTTGTGCCTGACAAAGGATTTGAGAAGCTACTAAAAATATTGACAAAGAAGCTTCCAAAGGTTAACAAATTGCCCGACAGTACATACGCAGCAAAGAAGGTCGTATGCCCTCTAGGATTGGAGGTGCAGAAGATACATGCATGCCCTAATAACTGCATCCTCTACCGCGGTGCATACAAGGATCTGAATGCATGCCCGGTATGCGGTGCATTATGGTATAAAATCAGATGAGATGACCCTGGTGATGTTGACGGCGAGCCCCCAAGGAAGAGGGTTCCTACGAAGGTGATGTGGTATGCTCCTATAATACCACGGTTGAAACGTCTGTTCAGAAACAGAGAGCATGCCAAGTTGATGCGATGGCACAGTGAGGACCGTAAGAAAGACGGGAAGTTGAGAGCACCCGCTGACGGGTCGCAGTGGAGAAAAATCGAGAGAAAGTACTGGGATGTGTTTGCAAGTGACCCAAGGAACGTATGGTTTGCTTTAAGCGTGGATGGCATTAATCCTTTCGAGGAGCAGCGCATCAATCACAGCACCTGGCACGTGACTCTATGTATGTATAACCTTCCTCCTTGGATGTGCATGAAGCGGAAGTTCATTATGATGCCAGTTCTCAACCAAGGCCCTAAGCAACCCGGCAACGACATTGATGTGTACCTAAAGCCATTAGTTGAAGAACTTTTACAGCTGTGGAATGGAAACAGTGTACGTACGTGGGATGAGCACAAACAGGAGGAATTTGACCTAAAGGTGTTGCTGTTCGTGACCATCAACGATTGGCCCGCTCTCAGTAACCTTTCAGGATAGACAAACAAGGGATACCACGCATGCACGCACTGTTTAGATGACACTGAAAGTATATACCTGGACAAATGCAGGAAGAACGTGTACCTGGGCCATCGTCGATTTCTTCCGACCAACCATCAATATTGAAAGAAAGGCAAGCATTTCAAAGGCAAGGCAGATCACCGGAAGAAGCCCGCCATGCGCACCGGTGATCACGTACTTGCTATGGTCAATGATTTACACGTAATCTTTGGAAAGGGTCCCGGCGGACTAGCTGTTCCGAATGACGCTGTGGGACACGCACCCATGTGGAAGAAGAAATCTATATTTTGGGACCTACCCTACTGGAAAGACCTAGAAGTCCGCTCTTCAATCGACGTGATGCACATGACGAAGAACCTTTGCGTGAACCTGCTAGGTTTCTTGGGCGTGTATGGGAAGACAAAAGATACACCTGAGGCACGGGAGGACCTGCAACGCTTGCACAAAAAAGACGGCATGCCTCCGAAGCAGTATGAAGGTCCTGCCAGCTACGCTCTTACGAAAGAAGAGAAAGAAATCTTCTTTGAATGCCTGCTCAGTATGAAGGTCCCGACTGGCTTCTCGTCGAATATAAAGGGAATAATAAATATGCCAGAGAAAAAGTTCGAGAACCTAAAGTCTCATAACTGCCACGTGATTATGACGCAACTGCTTCCGGTTGCATTGAGGGGGCTTCTACCGGAAAACGTCCGATTAGCCATTGTGAAGCTATGTGCATTCCTTAATGCAATATCTCTGAAGGTGATCGATCCAGAAATCGTACCAAGGCTAAGGAGTGATGTGGCGCAATGTCTTGTCAGTTTCGAGCTAGTGTTCCCACCATCCTTCTTCAATATCATGATGCACGTCCTAGTTCATCCAGTCGATGAGATTGTTATTCTGGGGCCCGTATTTCTACACAATATGTTCCCCTTTGAGAGGTTCATGGGAGTCCTAAAGAAATATGTCCGTAACCGCTCTAGGCCAGAAGGAAGCATCTCCATGGGCCATCAAACAGAGGATGTCATTGGGTTTTGTGTTGACTTCATTCCTGGCCTTAAAAAGATAGGTCTCCCTAAATCACGGTATGAGGGGAGACTGACTGGAAAAGGCACGCTTGGAGGGGACTCAATAATATGCAGGGACGGATATTCTTGGTCTGAAGCACACTACACAGTTCTACAGAACTCTACCTTGGTGACCCCGTATGTCGATGAACACAAGAACAGTCTGCGCTCCAAACACCCGGAGCAGTGCGACGACTGGATTACATGTGAACACATCAGGACTTTCAGCATTTGGTTGGAAACATGTCTCAGAGGTGACAAGACTGTTTGTGATGAGCTGTACTTGTTGTCCAGGGGACCATCTTTGACTGTATTGATTTACAAAGGATACGAGATAAATGGGAATACATATTACACGATTGAACAAGATCAAAAGAGCACCAACCAAAACAACAGTGTCCTCTTTGATGCGGCAACCGAGAGGGGAAAGGACACATATTATGGTTACATAGTGGACATATGGGAACTTGTCTACGGACATGATTTTAAGGTCCCTTTGTTAAAGTGCAAATGGGTCAATCTGTCAGGAGGCGGGGTACAAGTGGACCCACAGTACGTAATGACAACAATGGATCTGAAAAATCTTGGGTACACTCACGAACCGTTCGTCCTAGCCAATGATGTGGCACGGGTTATCTATGTGAAGGACATGTCTACCAAACCGAGAAAAAGAAAAGATAAGGAAGCGAATACATCATATGATGAGCCAAAGCGCCACATAGTTTTTTTAGGAAAAAGGGACATCGTGGGAGTGGAGGGCAAGACAGACATGTCTGAAGATTATGAAAAGTTTCATGAAATTCCTCCCTTCAAAGTCAAGGCTGACCCAAGCATCCTGATAAACGATGAAGATTATCCATGGTTACGGCGCAATAAGCAAATGACACAAGGGAAGAAAAAGTGAAGACTTTCTCCCGCAACTATTATGATGATACCATGCCAACTTTGTAACAGACGAATATGATACCATTGTCCGTTTTGTACATGCACATGCTATGTGGGTGAAATTATGATACCATGCCAACTTTCAACTTTTTCAGAGTTCATTTGAAATGCTTTAATGTCTTATGGTTCGGCCCTCGTAATACCATTAATCCCGGTTCGCTCCTTGTCAACTATGTTCTCACTAAGAACACTCAAGAGGGCAGCCACGTGGGCTATTAGTCCCGGTTCGTGTGGACCTTTTGGTCTCGGTCCCACGCACGAACCGGGACCAATGCGCCTCGCCCCTCGTCCATGACCATTAGTCCCGGTTTGTGCCACAAACCGGGACTAAAGGGTTGGTCCTCGTAGCGGTCAGAGTTTAGTCCCACCTCGCCAACCGAAGGGCGCTCACACAGGTTTATAAGCCCCTCCCTCTCTGCCTTGTTGAGCTCGTCTCAAGGTGAAAATAGATGCCCTTATAAGTGAATTTGACCTAAATTCATACTGAATTTCTCTGAAATTCATAGAAATTTATTATGAATTTAGGTTGAATTTTCTCTATAGGCGCATCTATGCTCATTTTTTTAGTAAAGTTAATCACAAACTTGTGATTCACACAAATTTCAAAGAATTCAAATTTTAACTATTCAAATTTGAAAACTAATGGCACTAACAGAAAGTTTATAATTTTTCTAAAACTAATGGCACTAACAGAAAATTTATAATTTTGCTGACCTAAAAGAAAAAAGAATTAAAAAATAAAGCAAAAAACAAAAGAAAATAAATAATGAAAAAAACAAAACAAAAAAACTGAAAAAATATATTTTTATAGTAAAGTTAATCACAAACATGTGATTCACACAAATTTCAAAGAATTCAAATTTGATAACTAATGGCAATAACAGAAAGTTTATAATTTTTATAAAACTAATGGCACTAACAGAAAAATTATATTTTTTCTGACCTAAAAGAAAAAAAATTAAAAAATAAAGGAAAAAAATAATAATGCAAAAAACAAAACAAAAAATGAAAAAAAATCTATTTTTATAGTAAAGTTAATCACAAACTTGTGATTCACACAAATTTCAAAGAATTCAAATTTTAACTATTCAAATTTGAAAACTAATGGCACTAACAGAAAGTTTATAATTTTTCTGACCTAAAAGCAAAAAGAATTCAAAAAATAAAGCAAAAAACAAAAGGAAATAAATAATGCAAAAAACAAAACAAAAAAATGAAAAAAAAACCAAAAAAAACTACCACCTATTGGGCCACCACGGCCTGAATACGACTAGAAACCCAACCTAGGCCAAGATTCAGGCCCGCAAAAGGCCCAATAGGCCCACAGACAGCATAGTGTGACATTAGGTCCGTAAGCCTGCATTTGAGAGGAGCTCGAGAGGGCAGCCGGAGTGGGGCTAATAAACCACTCCGAGCCCCTCTCAACTAGCGAGGTGGGACAAAACTTTGGCCGCGACGTGGGCAGCGCAGGGGCCTTTGGTCCCGGTTGGTGGCACCAACCGGGACTAAATGGGTGAAATGGTACCGGTTCGTGGCACCAAACGGTACCAATTCCCCCTTTAGTCCCGGTTGGTGCCACCAACCGGGACCAAAGGCCGTCACTTCCCGCCCTTCGGGCTGCCGAAAATTGGCCTTTGGTCCCGGTTGGTGGCACCAACCAGGACTAAATGGGGCATTGGTCCTGGTTGGTGCCCGATTCACACCCCGCCGACACCGTCGCCGCCCTCGTCGCCGCCCGCGCCCCGTGCTGTCACCATCCCGCGCCACCCCAACGCCGTCGCCGCGCGCCACCCCGCGCCGTCGCGGTCACCTCCCCGCGCCGCCCCGACACCGTCGCCGCCCCGCGTCGCGCCCCGACGCCGTCGCCGCGCGCCACCCTGCGCCGTCGCGGTCACCTCCCCGCGCTGCCCCGACGCCATCGCCGCCCCGCGTCGCGCCCCGACGCCGTCGCCGCCCCGCGTCGCCCCGACGCCATCGCCGCCCCGACGACGTCCCATGTCCCGCGCGCCACCGCCTCTACCTCAGGCCGGCCCCGACCTCGTCGTGCCGACGCCGCCCATAGTGAGCCCCCGCACCCTGCCCTGCCCCTTGCCGCCACCGCCGCCCATAGTGATGCTTTTTTGCATATATGTTGATGATATATGTATGTTTTTTTGCATATATGTTGATGTAATGTTTTTTTGCATATATGTTGATGTATGGATATATACTTTGTATGTATGTATTTTTTTCAATTGTAATGATGTTTTAAAAATACATATATGCAAAAGTTAGATTTTTAGAGAAGTTTTATCTATATATGTTCTCTGATTTAGTAAGTATTAGGTTAGTTTCATTTTTAGAAAAGTTTTATATATTTAGGAAGAAGGAATAGAAGGAAGAAGAAGGAAGAAGAAAAAGTTTTATATATATGCAAAAGTTACATTTTTAGAAAAGTTTTATATATCTAGCTAGGAAAGGAAGAAGAAGAAAAAGAATGAGAGGAAAAAGGAAAATAAGAAGCGGAAGAATGGAGAAGAAGAGGAGAAATAAATAAGAAGAGGAAAAAAGAAGAAAAAGAAGAGGAGAAGAAGAAAGGAATAGATTCTTCTTCTCCTCTATTCCTTTCTTCTTCTCCTCTTTTTTCTTCTTTTTTTTCTTCGATCTTCTCCTCTATTCCTTTCTTCTTCTCCTCTTTTTATTTCTTCTTCGTTTTCTTATATTTTATCGGGTCTGTCGTCGTCAATATACCCCTCCCGATAACTTCAACATGAGGAGGGTCGATATAACTCCCTCCCTGATAATATTATTTTCCCATGTACGTATGTCGTCGTTGTCGATATAACCCCCTCCCGATAACTTCAACACGTGGGGGGGGGGTCCCCTCACTGATAACATTATTTTCCCATGTATGTATGTCGTCGTTGTTGATATTACCCCCTCTCGACTGTGATAACTTGTACCAAAACTCTCAAGGACACCCAAACCCTAGAAAAAACGATGTCGGTCTCCTACCCCTCCCGCCGCGCCCCTACCCGTCAAACTCTCTCGAGGCCACCCCCTCTCGCTCGATCAAAACTCTAGAGGACACCCAAACCCTAGAAAAAAATAATGTCGGTCTCCTACCCCTCCCGCCGTGCCCCTACCCTTGAAGTGTTGCCAAGGCCAACCCAAACCCGGAATAAGCTCGGTCTACGTTTGCCACTAATATATCCACCTGCTGTTATGTTTGTGTAATAATTGCCATGTTGTAATATTTTCAGAAACAATGGATCACATACGAGATGAGGAAGCAGAAGAGGTGTTGGGGGAAATAATCTTAGTCGGAGGTGATATCTTGTCGTATCTTAACGACAATGATGATCTGGAAGAACAGGGTGAAGAAGCAGGCTACGGCGATCGAAGAATGGAGGAGGAAAGAGATGATTATGATGGCTCCGGTGACCCAATGACGGTGCAAGAAGGAGAACGTGATGACGGCTCCGATGACCGAACCGAGTTCGGCCAGGTATATATATTAGTTAATCATGTGCTAACTAGCTAATTGATGCATTCATTGTTTTGGTATATGTACACATATTAATTAACTCTCATCTTTCTTCTTTTTTCTAGCCCTCCGGATCGAGCACAACTTTGGTAAAGAGACGAGGCCCGAAGAAAAAATTGCGCTCGGATGAAAGGTTTGAGATCACAACAATCGCGCGCGATGGCCAACCGATTGAACCCATCCGGACAAAGGAAGCATTTGCTGCTCAGTGCAGGGTTCTTGTTAGGGACAAGATCCCAATCAGCATCCACCAATGGTATAAGCCTAAGAACGAAGACCCTGAGGTGTCTTATGTCAATGATATGCAGAAAAATGATCTTTGGACTGAGCTGAAGGAAAATTTCACCCTACCGCCAGAGGAGGATCCGGAGAAGCTAGTTAAAGAGCAATTAATAAAGTCTCATGCTCTAAGAAGATGGCAGACCTATTCAGGAGGTGGAAGAATGAGCTGAAAAGGTTTGTCAACAAAGAAGAGACACCGGAATTTATCGGCAAATATGAGAAGATCAGAGATCACTGGCCCACATTTGTGGCCCCAAGACATCGGAAAAGAGTAAGAAGATGTCGGCGACACACAAGCAAAATGCTGTGAAGAAGAAACTTCACCATCGCACGGGGTTAGGTGGCTACCACAAAGCCCGGCCTAAGTGGGCCAAGGCTGAGAATGATCTGCTTGATAAAGGGATCGAACCAGACACAATGAACTGGCCAGACCATTGCCGGACTTGGTTCTTCGGGGCTGGCGGAACCTTGGACCCTGTATCAGGGAAGTGCCGTTGGACGGATGAGCAAATGAAAATACCAGTCAAGAGGCTTCAGCACTATATCGATGCAGCGCAGGAAGGAACGTTCGTTCCAGACAGAGAGAACGACGAGCTCACAATGACCCTCTGGAATCCTGAGCACCCTGGATGGACACGAGGCACGCCAGGCTCTGTTCCGTGGCGGGCTTGGTTTCCGGACGCAGGCGGTTACAAATGCCAGGAGAGGAGGAAGAAAGTGCAGCAGACCGAGCTGCAGGCGCTGCACGCAAGGATACAAGCGATAGAGGAACGAGAAGCAAATCGCAGCAAACAAACTGCCAAAGCTTCCCCCGAAGCTACCCCGCCATCTCAGCGGAGAAGCAGCGTGGCTTCCACCGAGCTGCTTCAGCCGGAGCATGTCTTGATGGCTCCTGCTAGCTACCCCGTGGATGCTATCACGGAGTCTCAAAATTGCCACCTTATGACGCAATGGCAGAACTTAAAAGTCAAGGCAGTTGTCGGCTCTGTTCGACCTTCTGAACCCGGCGCAAGTTTTCACTATCGTCCGATTCTAGAAGGATATGCTAGGGTGACGGTGAACGAAATAACGGAGGATTTGAGGACCTCCAGCTTGACTACCCTACCGGTGAAGGGGAGACTCGGCTGGGTTCTGCTCTGAAGACTCCATGCCTATGGCGGAAGGAGTTCATCAACCTTCTGAACTGGACGCCTCCGCCTCCTCCTCCTTCGGCGAGTCAGGGTACTCCGCCTCCTCCACCGCCTCCTCCTTCGGCGAGTGACGATCAGGGCACTCAGCCTCCTTCTCCGGCGCGTGGCGGCACTCCGCCTACGCTGGCGCGCCCGAGAAGCCAGCAGCCTCCTCCTTCTCCGCCTCGCCAGCAAGGGCGGAAGAGACCCGCCGCCGCCTCGGCTACTCCGGCGCGTCGTAGTCCTTCTCTCTGCCTCATAAGCAAACACGAAAGAAGACAGCCACAGCCGCTCCGTCTGCTCTGGCGTCTAGCAGTACAGGAAGAGGCGGGAGGCAATACAGATACGGTCCATCTCTCAAGCCTCTAGAGAAGTTACCGTACGAGAGGACCGAGGAGGAAAACGTGAAGATCGTGCGGATCAAAGTGAAGGACTTCTTTGAAGGGTTGAAAGCAAAGAGACATCCACCTCCAGAGGAGAAGGTAGATCCGATGAAAGCAAAGCGCACTATCGATGCCCTGAGGAAACCACCAAAGTCTCCGTCGAAAACCAACTATGAGCGCATTACTGAAAAGGCATATCTCGAAGCGGAGCGGTCGGGAAGTACTGTCAGTGATCAAAGGTTAAAAGAACGAGAAGCTGGGAAAAAAATTGCCCAACTCGGCGAACAAGCAAAGCAATCGTGCCCCCCGCTCAATGTGTCTAGCGACATCGTCGCTAATGCTCCGGGGACGGTGCCCGGTTATAGCAATCTTAGAGATTACCTGCCTGACGATGTACATTTTGATTTCTTGGAGGTGGACGAACACAGATACGAGTATGAGAAGCCTCTCGTCAAAGATGAAAAATCTCTAACAACGATGGTGCAAGGATTCCATAATTGGTACATGAAAACCTGCAGAGAGTCTGGGGCGATGAATACTTTGTATCTGAGAATTAAAGAGGAGCACGACCTCGTTGGAACTGATCTGTTGCCTATTCCATTTGAGGAGTTCTTCGAGTTCTTCAATCAAAAGGCCCTCGATAAATTAACGGTCTTTTGCTACTATCTGTAAGTACTATTTCTGTCATTAAGTCTCTATATATAGCTCAGCTCTTTCATTGCATGTATTTATAATTAATTATCCTCACTAATTATGCAGATTGAAGATCGTCGAATGCAAAAAACAAGAAATGTATGATATTGGGTTCATTAACACAAATATCATAGATGAATTTCTGGTTACAAAGAACGCCGAAGAGGCCGAGGCCAACTTGCTACAATCGTTGATCAAAAATCAAAACAAAGATTTAATACTCTTTCCTTACAACTTCGAGTGAGTGTTACTGTCGTGTGCATACTCGGTTTCCCTTATTACTCGAGCGAGGTTATAGTAATGTAATTAATGAGTTATGCATGCGTGCGCAGCTTCCACTATGTTCTTCTGGAGATTAAGCTTGAGCGGAGACTAGTAACCGTCTTAGATTCAAGACAAAAAGATCCCGAAACCTATGCGGACATGACTAAAATGCTCAACAAGTAAGTTCAATCGATCATTATTGCACCATATCGGCAACTTTTTGTTCATTTCCTGATATCTCAAGTAATAATAATTATTTTCTTTGTCTTGCAGGGTTTGGAAACAGTTCACCGCAGAAGCTCCAGGACTGCCGAAGGAGCTGCGATATACATACCTGAAAGTAAGTACTACTAGCTAGCTAGTTGCGCGCATCTCCCGTTGATTCTATAACTATACTTTCATCAATGCCATTTATAATGCTTCATTATCAGTTTGATTGAGCTCTATTTCTCGTAAAGTGCTTGTGGCAGGAACAAGGGAATGATTACTGTGGATACTACGTGTGCGAGTTCATCTACAACGCGACTTTGAAAAATAAGCGGGGCTACTCTAAAAGACAATATGAAGTGTATAAACAATAATATTCACAATTTCATTTTATTACACCATCATTTCTCTTGAGTTTCATTCATATATATGTATTAACCCCCTTCTTCAAATTAGACGTGGCAGATGCGGAATGAACTCCTACCACAAGATCACATGAAAGCAATTCAAGAGGAATTGGCGGGATTCTTTCTTAACCACGTCATCAATAAAGCCGGAGAATACCATGCGGAAGTTGATTTCAAATGCTAGGGGATTGTAAGAGATCTTACATATTGTATATGTATGTAGCCAGTAGCGTCGGATAGATAATACGAAAACTTGTTGTTCGACCAATCTCTCAGAGAAGGAGAGGTCGATCGATCACTTCTCTCGGTATGCATGACGAACTTCTGTACTTAATGGTTTCCTTCATTTTTTTACTAGCTAGCGTGTCGAGGGCCTCTCTATGTATAGTACGTAGCGTCGACCAAGCACGGACATAAGAGAGAAAACTTCTCTGTATTAATTAGCTAGCTAACATAATATATGAAACACCTAAATTAACCCCCTAAAACCGCCAACCCACCCACCCCCCCTTTCAAAAAAAACAAAAACCCCAGCCCCCTGAAATGCTGACGCGTGGATGCCTTTTGGTCCCGGTTGGTGCCATCAACCGGGGCCAAAGGCCCTCCTGTCTGGGCTCGGCGCACCGGCCACGTGGAGGCACATCTATCCCGGTTCATGTTAGAACCGGTACTAAAGGTCTAGGGCATTAGTAACGACCCTTTAGTCCCGGTTCAAGAACCGGAACAAAAGGCCCTAACCAACCGGGACTAATGGGGGTTTTTCTACTAGTGAAACCCATCGAAATTCTAATGGTAGCAGTGGAGGTGGCCGCGTCGGAGCAGGTCCTACATTGTTCACGGCGTACATGGGCATAGCCATGGAGATGGAGACGATGGGTGGCGCGACCATAAATTCTCCGACGAGGCTTCAAGTCACTTGGATAGGAACGTGGTTAGAGGCCATGCATCAGTTGTAGGAACGATCTAAGGCAACAAAATTCATAGGGAAAGCATCAGCTGACCGACAATAGCTAGATTGGCGTGCACACAAGACCAAATAATCAAAATTCTGCAGTTTTGCCTTTGCTGCCGGCCCAAGCATCATCACCTTCTGGACTGAAACCAAAGGCATGCGTCTGCATGTCCCATTGTCCAAGTCCACAACAACGTAGGTGTTGGTGTTGCAAAACTGCAGGGGCCCTCAGTACAAAATAGACTCTGGGCTCATATTAGATCAGTGCTTATTGTATCTCCTTTGCTTGGTCTTTATTTGGTTCTAATGGAACAACTTCCAGTACAATAAAAGAAGAAAGAATCATCCCTTGACTTGCAGGTTCTCCATGGAAGGGCAAACAAATGCTTTGATACAGAACAACAGTTGTAAGTGCTACTGTTTGTATGCCCAATTTGGTTATCTCTTATTTTCTGTATGACTATATTATTGTTGTATTAATATTTAGGTGGAAAGTGGAATTAAGCAAGGTCTGAGTGATCTTTGAATTGTTATTTCTCACATGGTTTCTCCTCTTCTCTCTACTTGATTTATTATGTACACAACTTCTTTTGTTTCCTTAAGGAACCATATATGAACCAGTACATACATAACTCATTTCGCGTGTTATGCATCTACAAATAATTTATTACCTTTGTTTTTACACCTATTTGTTTCGTGAATAACTAATCCAATTCTGTTTTCTCCTTCCGACCACAGGATATTGGACATGAAATTATGACCGTGCTCCTGATTATTCAACCAACAATACCCGCCTAATCATTTTAGGAGATAATTGCACGGCTGTAACCATCTAGTCATGTTGGGATCTTCCAAGTGTGAAGAAATGTTAATGCACCTGCATACACAGATGAAGCATAGTTGCTTACATTTCATCTCCTATAATTAGGTCACAACCGCAGAACACTGTGCATGTGAGGATTACATTTTTCTTTCAAAGAAGAAGATCCATGGGAAGTGTTTCAGCTTATGGCCAGCGTGAAAATCATCGCCTCGTTGTCATTAGCCGATTACCAGATAGTATCCAACATGTTTTTCAACATGTAACATTTGTCCAGATAGTTTCCAACATGTAACATTTTCCCATATAGTTTTCACATGAAACAATTTGCTAGAGAGCTTTCAACATGTTTTCAGTAGCACATGTTGGAAACTATCTGGGCACCATAGTATTACTCCTGGAGGCTTAACTTCTGCAAGGCATGTATCTATTCTTTCTTGTTTTGTCTGTATATGATAGTCCAGTTATCTAGCCTTTTGCTTTTTTACCTATTATAGATCTGTCTGTGACACAAATATATCAATCTGGTTTATGTTATGGTTGCTTCCTAACTAAAAGGTCTTGAATTTGATTCTAAAAATGTTGGAATTTGCAGGCATGGTCATATGGATTTTAGCTCAAACCATGCTTGATACTTTCACATTAGTAGCTAATATCTTTGGGACTTACACTTCTAAAAATCTTCAATGATTTTAGGCTAGCCCAAATGTCCATTTACTTTGGTTCCTTACTTATATTAAAAATCATAATTGCATTATGAGCTATTTGGACAAGAGAAACTGCCTTTGGTGTTGTTATCGAGCTATCCGGTGCATGGCACTAAGAATTTCAACACGAGGGCAAAAAGGGAGGCAGTGAGAGGATTTAAGGTGGACAACAACGGGAGTGACCGGACCGTAGCTAGAAGATATGGACGGGATGGTGCCGTCATCATGTCCTTCAACTTCTAGAAAAGGAGAAAGTGGATCGGTGTGTGCTCCGAAATTAGTAGTGCATTGTTATTATTTTTTTAAAGTATGCTTGTATTTGCAATTTGTCTGCTGGAAGCAACTTTGTAATAGTTTAATAAGTGATAAGTAGCTATTTGCTCTGCTTTTACTTTCATATATGGTGTCAAAGCACATTTCAAGTTGAAGAGGAATCCTAATGTTTACTATAAGATGATTTTTTTGCACACATGCATTTTTATGTCAATTTGGAGTGCATTATGTTTATGTGATCGGCAAGGAAAGAAACTTGACTGTCATGAGGCGATTGCCCGTACAATGGTAGCAAGTTTAAGCCGATATTTGTCCAGATGCGTTCATAAGCACATGATTGTGAATTACAATGACATTTTTATCAATGTCCCTATACAATTTTTTTGTCCCATAGCAACGCATGCCATTTTTATCAACGTCGTACAATGGTAGCAAGTTTAAGCTTATATTTGTGCAGATGCATTCGTAAGCACAGGCTTGTGAACTACAACAATGTTTTTATCATTTTTCCTACACATAATATTTTTGTCTTGTAGCAACGCATGCCATTTCTATCAACGTTCCTATACATTAGTTTCTTGTCCTGTAGTAACGCACGGGCATTCAACTAGTATAACTAAAAATTGGATGTAGAATTTCTCTGTATAAGATGAGGGTTGAGAGACTAATAGACAATACTCACTAGTGCTAAACCTTGACTAGTTGGCTTGACCATCGGAGAATTGAAGTGTAGTTCCGAACGCGGAGCCGGTGTCGCCTAGTTTAATCGGACTGAATCTAAACAGGAGTAGTGAGGCAAGAAGCAGCGGCGGCGGCGGCCGGCAGCCTCCAATAACGAGTTAATCACGCCGGGGACTAACCTATTCTTTTAATGTCATGGCCTCGTGGGCTAGTAGCTAGTAATCATGGCCTCAAAAGGGAATTGAATTGAAGGAGGCCTTAGTGGGCTTTCCTATGGCCTTTATTTCTCCAGAATTATTTACTCTGTCGGTCTGGGTGGGGGTGGGGGGCAAGTACGTATAGCGATCCATTCTCGTTGCTAATTACTCGTACCTCCTAACAATATTGTCTATCGTTAGGGGGGCCAGGCCCCTGCTCCCCCCTCCCCCGATTCATCAAGAACCAAACCAAATTAGCCATCATGAATTGATGATACGTGGGGTAACTTGTCCAAATGGAACTAAATTTCAACCACCGTGATTCAGTTTCAAAGAAAACAGTGCATATTCAGTTGTCAGTGGACTCGCCACACGTTGACTGAAAAATAGCTCATGTGCCAAGATATTAAGCTGATACATATTTATGCTGTCAATCATGAACTTCCTCATGAGAAAACAAATAACTGGAAATCAGAAAGCATCGGCGCTGCAAGATGATGGACTAGTTGAACCGGTCAACAAAAAGGAAACCCTGGAGAAGCATCGGAACTGCAAAATGATAGATCCGTCTATTCCATTTGCTGACTTACCACATGATATCCTTAAATGGTGAATAAATTTGTTGTTAACTGTGATGTATTAGAATGTATCTGCTATAGACAGTCCTACAAGCATTAACTGAAACTATCTAAAGTGTCATACACTCATAAGGGAGGGACTACTCGGTCCCCATAACTTGACTGGAAAAGTAATCATAATGAGACCATCAAATCATCCTCTACTCTATTCCCATCTTGGCATGATATCCTACAGATTATCTCAGTAGCTCCACATTTCACCATGTAAATATTTAAGACACTTCTACGGCACCTACAGAGTACAGACTATGGTTGCCCACTTGGTCAATTCTCCTTCGAAATTAAGGAGGCCATATACTAATACCCCCTCCGTCCCAAAATAAGTGTCTCAACTTTAATACAACTTTGTACTAAAGTTAGTACAAAGTTGAGACACTTATTTTGGGACGAAGAAAGTACATAAGATTGTCTTTCTGTATAGGATGATTTTGACAAATGCAGCAGGAAGCAATCATGACCAGAGACAAAAACTACTCTTAATCAAAACATTGGCGAGCAAAGATAGCTCTAACAACACGAAAAATTGCCAAAAAAAAATCCCCATAAAACATTGATTGGTCCACACCTACACACACTAGTAGAAAAGGGGGCAATGGTCCAGGCCGGGTCAGCCCATTAGTCCCGGTTCAATCCAGAACCGGGACCAATGGGGGCATTGGACCCGGTTCGTGAGCCCCGGGGGCCGGCCGGGCCACGTGGGCCATTGGTCCCGGTTCGGCTAGACCTATTGGTTCCGGTTGGTGGGACGAACCGTGACCAATGCGCCTCGCTCCTGGCCCACCACCATTGGTCCCGGTTGGTGGCGTGAACCGGGACCAAAGGCTGCCCTTTAGTCCCGGTTCGTGGCACGAACCGGGACCAATTAGTTGCCTATATCTACCCCTCGCCCGCGAGTAGAGCACTCCCAGTGCTCTGTTTTTCGTGGCTGGCGAGGGGAGAGCTTTGTGGTGCTCTAGCTCACCTCCTATGCACACGAGATGTTCGATGGAATGCCGGAGCCACACTACTTAAGCTTTCTCCTCTCCAAGCTCCATTTTCCTCAATATTTGTCTAGGTTTAGCGGTCCGTCACGTCCCGTCCCCGTCTTCACCGCCGTCGATCGCCCGCGCCGATCTCGTCGCCGGCACCACCGTGGTGAGCCTCTTGTTCTTATCTTCTTTCTGAAAGGAAAAAAAATTCTTACTTGTATATTTATATAGATACTTGTATAATTTTCTTACTTTTATTATTGCATCTTATATAGTGCGATGGTTTTGGTATCCGCCCCCGTCGGCCCTCGTCCTGTCTATGATTCTGATGTGGTATATATTATCTTTTCATAACTATTGGTTCATTTATTGTTTATGACAATTATGCCGACCAACGTGACATAGATTTTATTTATCTAGGAGGTTGTTGAACCGGAAATTCCAACCGATCCTATTGTCGAGAGGTTAAATTTAGTTGAAGAAGAAAACAATTTATTGAAGAAAAAAATTAGAAAAATTGAGGAGGAGAAGATGATACTGGAGTTGCATGTGGCGGATGTCGTGGATGATCACAAGATCAAGATGGATGCAATGCGCTTGAAGATTAGAAAGATTAGAAAATATGCCATTCATACCGAGGCTTGGTATCATTATGCCGTTGGATCAGTTGTTACATTGGTTTCGATTATGATCGCATTTGTTTTCGCATTGAAATGTTTTACATAGTTTCAATGTATGGTTTAATTAATTTAGATGCTCTGTAGAGCTTTATGTTGTTAGATGAGAACTATGTATGTACTTTGGTTTTAATGTGATGATGAACTTCTATTAATTTGGTCACTTAATTATCTATTCATGACGTTCTGTAATGATTTTTGACACACTTAATTATATATAATGCACGCAGATGAACCGGCAATGGATGTACGGTTCAAGACACACCTCCGAGTATATTAAGGGCGTGCATGAATTTCTCGAAGTGGCTGAGGCAAACAAGCAGAATGGTTTTATGTGTTGTCCATGCCCTATATGTGGGAATACGAAGTCTTACTCTGACCGGAAAATCCTTCACACCCACCTGCTTTACAAGGGTTTCATGCCACACTATAATGTTTGGACGAGGCACGGAGAAATAGGGGTTATGATGGAAGACAGCGAAGAAGAAAAGTACGATGACAACTATGTGCCCCCTGAATACGGTGATGCTACTGAAGATCAAGAGTAACCAGACGATGTGCACGATGATGATGCAACAGGCGAAGCTGCTGAAGATCAAGAGGAACCAGACGATGTGCCCGATGATGATGATCTCCGCCGGCTCATTGTCGATGCAAGGACGCAATGCGAAATTCAAAAGGAGAAGCTGAAGTTCGATCGCATGTTAGAGGACCACAAAAAAGGGTTGTACCCCAATTGTGAAGATGGCAACACAAAGCTCGGTACCGTACTGGAATTGCTGCAGTGGAAGGCAGAGAATGTTGTGCCTGACAAAGGATTTGAGAAGCTACTGAAAATATTACAGAAGAAGCTTCCAAAGGATAATGAATTGCCCGACAGTACATACGCAGCAAAGAAGGTCGTATGCCCTCTAGGATTGGAGGTGCAGAAGATACATGCATGCCCTAATGACTGCATCCTCTTCCGCGGTGTGTACAAGGATCTGAACGCATGCCCGGTATGCGGTGCATTACGGTACAAGATCAGACGAGATGACCCTGGTGATGTTGACGGCGAGCCCCCCAAGAAGAGGGTTCGTGCGAAGGTGATGTGGTATGCTCCTATAATACCACGGTTGAAACGTCTGTTCAGAAACAAAGAGCATGCCAAGTTGATGCAATGGCACAGTGAGGACCGTAAGAAATACGGGAAGTTGAGAGCACCCGCTGACGGGTCGCAGTGGAGAAAAAATGAGAGAAAGTACTGGGATGAGTTTGCAAGTGAGCCAAGGAACGTATGGTTTGCTTTAAGCGCGGATGGCATTAATCCTTTCAGGGAGCAGAGCAGCAATCACAGCACCTGGCCCGTGACTCTATGTATGTATAACCTTCCTCCTTGGATGTGCATGAAGCGGAAGTTCATTATGATGCCAGTTCTCATCCAAGGCCCTAAGCAACCCGGCAACGACATTGATGTGTACCTAAGGCCATTAGTTGAAGAACTTTTACAGCTTTAGAATGGAAACGGTGTACGTACGTGGGATGAGCACAAACAGGAGGAATTTAACCTAAAGGCGTTGCTGTTCGTGACCAACAACGATTGGCCCGCTCTCAGTAACCTTTCAGGACAGACAAACAAGGGATACCACGCATGCACGCACTGTTTACTTGACACCGATAGTATATACCTGGCAAGCTGCAGGAAGAATGTGTACCTGGGCCATCGTCGATTTCTTCCGACCAACCATCAATGTCGAAAGAAAGGCAAGCATTTCAAAGGCGAGGCAGATCACCGGAAGAAGCCCGCCATGCGTACCGGTGATCACGTACTTGCTATGGTCAATGATTTACACGTAATCTTTGGAAAGGGTCCCGGCGGACTAGCTGTTCCGAGTGACGCTGGGGGACACGCACCCATGTGGAAGAAGAAATCTATATTTTGGGACCTACCCTACTGGAAAGACCTAGAGGTCCGCTCTTCGATCGACGTGATGCACGTGACGAAGAACCTTTGCGTGAACCTGCTAGGCTTCTTGGGCGTGTATGGGAAGACAAAAGATACAGCTGAGGCACGGGAGGACCTACAACGTTTGCACGAAAAAGACGGCATGCCTCCAAAGCAGTATGAAGGTCCTGCCAGCTATGCTCTTACCAAAGAAGAGAAGGAAATCTTCTTTGAATGCCTGCTTAGTATGAAGGTCCCGACTGGCTTCTCGTCTAATATAAAAGGAATAATAAATATGGCAGAGAAAAAGTTTCAGAACCTAAAGTCTCATGACTGCCACGTGATTATGACGCAACTGCTTCCGGTTGCATTGAGGGGGCTTCTACCGGAAAACGTCCGATTAGCCATTGTGAAGCTATGTGCATTCCTCAATGCAATCTCTCAGAAGGTGATCGATCCAGAAATCATACCAAGGCTAAGGAGTGATGTGGTGCAATGTCTTGTCAGTTTCGAGCTGGTGTTCCCACCATCCTTCTTCAATATCATGACGCACGTCCTAGTTCATCTAGTTGACGAGATTGTCATTCTGGGCCCCGTATTTCTACACAATATGTACCCCTTTGAGAGGTTCATGGGAGTCCTAAAGAAATATGTCCGTAACCGCGCTAGGCCAGAAGGAAGCATCTCCATGGGCCATCAAACAGAGGATGTCATCGGGTTTTGTGTTGACTTCATTCCTGGCCTTAAGAAGATAGGTCTCCCTAAATCGCGGTATGAGGGGAGACTGACTGGAAAAGGCACGCTTGGAAGGGACTCAATAATATGCAGGGACGGATATTCTTGGTCTCAAGCACACTACACAGTTCTACAGAACTCTACCTTGGTGACCCCGTATGTCGATGAACACAAGAACAGTCTGCGCTCCAAACACCCGGAGCAGTGCGACGACTGGATTACATGTGAACACATCAGGACTTTCAGCAGTTGGTTGGAAGCACGTATCAGAGGTGACAACACTGTTTGTGATGAGCTGTACTTGTTGTCCAGGGGACCATCTTTGACTGTATTGATTTGGAAAGGATACGAGATAAACGGGAATACATTTTACACGATTGACCAAGATCAAAAGAGCACCAACCAAAACAGCGGTGTCCGCTTTGATGCAACAACCGAGAGGGGAAAGGACACATATTATGGTTACATAGTGGACATATGGGAACTTGACTACGGACATGATTTTAAGGTCCCTTTGTTTAAGTGCAAATGGGTCAATCTGTCAGGAGGCGGGGTACAGGTAGACCCACAGTACGGAATGACAACAGTGGATCTGAAAAATCTTGGGTACACTGACGAACCGTTCGTCCTAGCCAATGATGTGGCACAGGTTATCTATGTGAAGGACATGTCTACCAGACCGAGAAAGAGAAAAGATAAGGAAGCGAATACATCATACGATGAGCCAAAGCGCCACATAGTTCTTTCAGGAAAAAGGGACATCGTGGGAGTGGAGGACAAGACAGACATGTCTGAAGATTATGAAAAGTTTCATGAAATTCCTCCCTTCAAAGTCAAGGCTGACCCCAGCATCCTGATAAACGATGAAGATTATCCATGGTTACGGCGCAATAAGCAAATGACACAAGCGAAGAAAAAGTGAAGACTTTCTCCCGCAACTATTATGATGATACCATGCCAACTTTGTAACTGACGAGTATGATACCATTGTCCGTTTTGTACATGCACATGCTATGTGGGTCAATTTATGATACCATGCCAACTTTCAACTTTTTCAGAGTTCATTTGAAATGCTTTAATGTCTTATGGTTCGGCCCTCGTAATAATTAAAAATAGCAACAATAAGTATTTTGTTGTAAGTAGAAACAAAATAAAATAAATAAAGCAAGAAAGAAAACAAAAAAACAAAAAAAGTGTTTTCAAATTTGAAAACTAATGGCACTAACAGAAAGTTTATAATTTTCCTAAAACTAAAAGCAAAAACAATTAAAAATAAAGCAAAAAACAAAAGAAAATAAATAATGCAGAAAACAAAACAAAAAACAACAATAAGTATTTTGTTGTAAGTAGAAACAAAATAAAATAAATAAAGCAAGAAAGAAAACAAAAAACAAAAAAAGTGTTTTCAAATTTGAAAACTAATGGCACTAACAGAAAGTTTATAATTTTCCTAAAACTAAAAGCAAAAACAATTAAAAAATAAAGCAAAAAACAAAAGAAAATAAATAATGCAGAAAACAAAACAAAAAACTGGAAAAAAATAAATATAGCAACAATAAGTAAAGAAAACAAAAACAAAAAATGCCTCCTACTGGGCCCCCACGGCCTGAATACGACATGAAACCCTACTATGGGCCAGGATTCAGGCCCGCAGTAGGCCCAGAAGGCCCATCAGGCAAAGCAATAGCAAGTAGGCCCGAAAGCCTGCGGTGGAGAGGAGCTCGAGAGGGGTGCGGCAGTGGGGCTTATAAACCACTGCGCGCCCCTCTCAACTAGCGAGGTGGGACTAAACTTTGGCCCCGAGGCGGGCAGCACAGGGGCCTTTGGTCCCGGTTGGTGGCACCAACCGGGACTAAAGGGGGAGGCATTAGTCCAGGTTGGTGCCACCAACCGGTACCAAAGGCCGTCGGTTCCCGCCCTTTGGGCTGCCGAAAAAGAGGCCTTTGGTCCCGGTTGGTGGCACCAACCGGGACTAAAGGGGGCATTGGTCCCGGTTGGTGCCACCAACCGGGACTAAAGGGTTTGCTATATAAGAAACACCTAGCAGTTTCCGGCCAAATCGCCCACTTCTCCCCCGACGCCCCCTGCTCCTCCTCGTCGCCATCGCCGCCCGACGCCCCTGCTCCACCTTGCCGTCGCCGCCGCCACCGACGCCGTCAGGCTGCTCGCCTGAGTCGTCGCCGCCGCCCCCTGTGAGCACAGCCTGCTCCCGCGCCCCTGCGCAGCCACCGCGCACCGCCCCTGTCCCTGCGCGGCCGCCGCACCGCCGCCCATGCCCTGCGCGGCCGGCGCGCGCCGCCCCTGCCCTGCGCGGCGCCGCGGCGCCGCCCCGCCGCCCCTGCAATTTCCATAGCAATTTTTTGCATTTTTTGCGTATATGTGTTTGTATGTGTATATATATATATATATGTGTGTGTACATGTTCATAGTATTTTTTTCATAAGTGTATTTTTTTTGTTCATTGCATTTTTTCATATATATAATGTATATATGTATGTGGTAGCTATATATATGATGAATGGATGTGGCTATATATGTATGTATGAATATAATGTTCATAGCATTTTTTTGTTTATATATGTTTTTTCATATATGTATTAATTTTTTATTTAGGTTGTTAGTAGATATCGATTTTAGGTTAGTGCATTTTAGGTTAGTGTAGAGGAGAAAGTAAAATAAGGAAAAGGAAGAAAAGAGGAAGAAGGAAGAAGGAAGAAAGAAGAAGAAAAAGAATGAGAGGAAAAAGGAAAATAAGAAGAGGAAGAAGAGGAGAAATAAATAAGAAGAGGAAAAAAGAAGAAAAAGAAGAGGAGAAGAAGAAAGGAATAGAGGAGAAGAAGAAAAAATAAAATCTATTTTTTCTTCTTCTCCTCTATTCCTTTCTTCTTCTCCTCTTTTTTTTCTTCTTCTTCCTTCTTCCTTCTTCCTCTTTTCTTCCTTTTCCTTAATTATTTTCCTTTCTCGTCGTTGTCGCGTCGTTGTCGATATAACCCCCTCGAGATAACTTCGACATGAGTGGCGGTCGATATATATACCCCCTCTCGACCATGATAACTTATATAACGGCAGCACCCCTCCTCGGCCCTCTCGCTTGACCAAAACTCTCGAGGACACCCAAACCCTAGAGAGAAAACAATGTTGGTCTCCTACCCCCTCCCGCCGCGCCCCTACCCGACAAATTAACTCTCTCGAGGCCACCCAAATTTACCAAGTTAAAAGAGCATTGTCATCGAGGCCACCCCAAACCCTTGAAGCGTTGTTGTGTCGAGGCGACCCCAAACCCTAGAGAAGCAGCATCGAGGCCACTAACATGATTCCTTATTGTGATTAGCTAGCTAGTTCTACGTTTGCCACTAATATATATATATATATATATATATATATATATATATCCATCTGTACCATGTTTGAATAATAATTGACATCTTGTAAATATTTGCAAAAACTATGGAGCACTCCCGAGACGAAGAAACATAAGCGATATTGGGGGACATAATCGCAAATGGAAGGGATGAAGTTGCGTCATTTCTCCTCGACACCGTTGGTCAGCTGGAAGAACTGGGTGAAGAAGAGGGCTATGTTCATGATGGCTTCGGCCCATTAATGCCGGTACAAGAAGAGGACTATGTTCATGATGGCTCCGGTGACACAATGGAGGTACAAGAAGGAGACCGTGCTGACTGCTCCGGTGACCGAACCGAGCCCGGCCAGGTATATATATATATATTAGTTAAGCCCGTGCTGACTAGTTAATTGATGCTTCCATTGTTTTGGTATATGTACACATATTAATTACTCTCGTCTTTCTTCCTTATAATTTCTAGCCCTCCGGATCGAGCACAACTTCGGTAAGGAGACGAGGCCCGAAGAAAAAGTTGAGCTCGGATGAAAAGTTTGAGATCATAGAAATCGCGCCCGACGGCGAACCGATTGAACCCATCCGGACAAGGAAGGCATTTTCTGCTCAGTGCGGGGTTCTTGTTAGGGAAAAGATCCCGATCAGCATCCAGCAATGGTATAAGCCTAAGGAGGAAGACCCTGAGGTGTCTTATGTCAATGATATGCAGAAAGAATATCTTTGGACTGAGCTGAAGGCAAATTTCACCCTACCGCCAGAGGAGGATCCGGAGAAGCCAGTTAAAGA
Source organism: Triticum aestivum (assembly GCF_018294505.1). Taxonomy (NCBI): domain Eukaryota; kingdom Viridiplantae; phylum Streptophyta; class Magnoliopsida; order Poales; family Poaceae; genus Triticum; species Triticum aestivum. Next base: position 58,475,304 of record NC_057810.1, on the reverse strand, counting down.
GCAATTAATCAAGTCTTGTGCTCTTAAGAAGATGGCAACCCTAATGAGGAGGTGGAGGAAAGAGCTGAACCAGTTTGTCGAAAAAAAAGACACCAGAATTCATCGGCAAATATGAGAAGATCAAAGATCACTGGCCCGCATTTGTGGCCCACAAGACATCGGAAAAGAGTAAGAAGATGTCGGAGACAAACAAGAAAAATGCTGCGAAGAAGAAGCTTCACCATCGCACGGGGTCAGGTGGCTACCTCAAAGCCCGGCCTAAGTGGTCCAAGGCTGAGCATGATCTGCTTGAAAAAGGGATCGAACCAGAGACAATGTACTGGCCAGACCGTTGCCGGACTTGGTTCTTCGGGGCTGGCGGAACCTTGGACCCTGTAACAGGGTTGTGCCAGTGGACGGACGAGCAACTGGAAATACCAGTCAAGAACCTTCGACACTATATCGATGCAGCGCAGCGAGGGACGTTCCTTCCAAACAGGGAGAAGGACGAGCTCACAATGGCCCTTGGGAATCCTGAGCACCCTGGACGGACACGAGGCACGCCAGGCTCCATTCCGTGGAAGGTTGGTTTTCCGGACGCAGGGGGTTACAAAACCCACGAGAGGAGGAAGAAACTGGAGCAGGACCAACTGCAGGCGCTGCACGAAAGGGTAATGGGGCTAGAGGATCGAGAAGAGGAACGAGAAGCAGCAGATCGCAGCAAACGACCTGCCGAAGCTTCCCCCGAAGCTACCCCGCCATCTCAGCGGAGAAGCAGCGTGGCTTCCACCGAGCTGCTTCAGCCGGAGCATGTCTTGACGGCTCCTGCCAGCTATCCCGTGGATGGTATCACGGAGTCTCAAAATTGCCACATTATGGCGCGATGGATGAATTTGAAGGTCAAGGCGGCTGTTGGCCAAGTTTATCCTAGTGGACCCGGCACAACTTATCACTGCCAGCCGATTCCAGAAGGATATGCTAAGGTGATGGTGGATGAAATAACGGAGGGATTTGAGGACCTCCCGCTTGAGCACCCTACCGGTGAAGGGGAGACTAGGCTGGGTTGTGCTCTGAAGACTCCATGCCTATGGCGGAAGGAGCTCATCAACCTTCTGAACTGGACGCCTCCGCCTCCTCCTCCTCCTCCGGCGAGTCAGGGCACTCCGCCTCCTCCACCGCCTCCTCCTCCGGCGAGTGACGATCAGGGCACGCGTGGCGGCACTCCGCCTCCTTCTCCGGCGCGTGGCGGCACTCCGCCTCCTTCTCCGCCTGCGCCGGCGCTCCCGAGCAGCCAGCAGCCTCCTCCTTCTCCGCCTCGCCAGCAAGGGCGGAAGAGACCCGCCGCCGCCCCGGCTGCTCCGGCGCGTCGTACTCCTTCTCCTCCGCCTCGTAAGCAAGCACGAAAGAAGACAGACGCCGCAGCCGCTCCGTCTGCTCCGGCGTCTAGCAGCACAACCAGAGGCGGGAGGCAATACAAATACGGTCCATCTCTCAAGCCTCTAGAGAAGTTACCGTACGAGAGGTCCGAGGAGGAAAACGATACGATTGTGCGGACCCACGTGAAGGAGTTCTTTGAAGGGGTGAAAGCAAAGAGACATCCACCTCCGGAGGAGAAGGTAGATCCGGTGAAAGCAAAGCGCACTATCGATGCCCTGAGGAAACCACCAAAGTCTCCGCCGAGAACCAACTATGAGCGCATTACTGAACAGACATATCTCCAAGCCCAGCGGTCGGGAACTACTGTCAGTGCTAAAAGGTCAAAAGAACGAGCAAAGGGGAAAAAATTGCCCAGCTCGGCGAACAAGCACAGCAATCGTGCCCCCCGCTCAATGTGTCTAATGCTCCGGGGACGGTGGCCGGTTATGGCAATCTTGAAGATTACCTGCCTGACGATGCACTTCCTGATTTCTTGGAGGTGGACGAACACAGATACGAGTACGGGAAGCCTCTCGTCAAAGATGAAAAATCTCTGACAACAATGATGCGAAGATTCCATAATTGGTACATGGAAACCTGCAGAGCGTCTGAGGGTACGAATGCTTTGTATCTGCATATTAAAGAGGAGCACGACCTCGTTACAAATGATCTGTTGACTGTTCCATTTGATGAGTTCTTCGCGTTCTTCAATCAAAAGGCCCTCGATAAACTAATGGTCTTTTGCTACTGTCTGTAAGTACTATTTCTGTCATTAAGTCTCTATATATAGCTCGGCTCTTTCATTTCATGTATTTATAATTAATTATCCTCAATATATTATGCAGATTGAAGATCGTTGAGTGCAAAAAACAAGAAATTTATGATATTGGGTTCATTAACACAAATATCATAGATGAATTTCTGGTTAAAAAGGACATCAAAGAGGCCGAGGACAACGTGCTACAATCGTTGATCAAAAATCAAAACAAAGATACCATACTCTTTCCTTACAACGGCAAGTGAGTGTTACTGTCGTGTGCATATTCGGTTTCCCTTATTACTCGAGCGAGGTTATAGTAATGTAATTGATGAGTTATGCATGCGTGCGCAGGTACCACTATATTCTTCTGGAGATTAAGCTTGAGCGTGGACTAGTAACCGTCTTAGACTCGAGACGGAAAGATCCCAAATCCTATGCGGACATGACTGAAATGCTCAGCAAGTAAGTTCAATCGATCATTATCGCACCATATCGGCAACTTTTTGTTCATTTCCTGATATCTCAAGTAATAATAATTATTTTCTTTGTCTTGCAGGGTTTGGAAACAGTTCACCGCAGAAGCTCCGGGACTGCCGAAGGAGCTGCGATATACATACCCGAAAGTAAGTACTACTGGCTAGCTAGTTGCGCGCATCTCCCGTTGATTCTATAGCTATACTTTCATCAATGCCATTTATAATGCTTCATTATCAGTTTGATTGACCTCTATTTCTCGTAAAGTGCTTGTGGCAGGAAGAAGGGAATGATTTCTGTGGATACTACGTGTGCGAGTTCATCCACAACGCGACTTTGAAAAACAAGCGGGGCTACTCTCAAAGACAATATGAAGTGCGTAAGCAATAATATTCACAATTTCATTTTATTACACCATCATTTCTGTTGAGTTTCATTCATATATATGTATTAATTAACCCCCTTCTTCAAATTAGACGTGGCAGATGCGGAATGAACTCCTAGAACCAGATCGCATGAAAGCAATTCAAGAGGAATTGGCGGGATTCTTTCTTGACCACGTCATCAATAAAGCCGGAGAATACCATGTGGAAATTGATTTCAATTGCTAGGGGATTGTAATTAAGAGATCTTATACATATTGTACATGTATGTAGCCAGTAGCGTCAGATACATGATATACGAAAACTTGTTGTTCGACCAATCTCTCGGAGAAGGAGAGGTCGATCGATCACTTCTCTCGGTATGCATGACGAACTTCTGTACTGAATGGTTCTCTCGATCACTTATGTATATATAGTACGTAGCGTCGACCAAGCACGGACATAAGAGAGGACACTTCTCTCTATTAATTAGCTAGCTAACACAATATATGAAACACCTAAATTAACCCCCCAAAACCCCCAACCCCCCCCTCCTTTCAAAAAAAATAACAAAAACCCCAGCCACCGGCATGCTGACACGTCGATGCCTTTTGGTCCCGGTTGGAGCCACCTATCGGGACCAAAGGCCCCCTGACTGGGCTCGGCGCACAGGGCCACGTGGAGGAACATTGGTCCCGGTTCGTGTTTGAACCGGGACTAATGGGTGGAGGTATTACTAACGACCCATTAGTCCTGGTTCATGAACCGGGACTAAAGGCCCTTACGAACCGGAACTATTAGGTGTTTTTCTACTAGTGACAGAACAAATGACTGAAACCATCCATTTGTTTCTTTCCTAGCATGTGGAATCACTAATTAAAATTAACACTTTTCTTGCTTGTGGAGTCGATAATTAAAATTAAGATTTTCCTAGCTTGTGAAAAGATAGAGGGATCAATCACTCAATGTTGCTCCAGAAAAATGTTGGAGGTTAGAACAAGCACCGGAACAACTCAAGAATCCGTGGAAACAAAAGTAGGCAAGGGATTTACCGGAGGTGCAGGTCGCGGGAGCAAGGCTGCAGCACGGCGGCGGTTATCATGCCAGCGACCTGAAGAGTGGAGGAATAAGCATGGGATTGGGACGGGTTCGCGGAAGGAACGACATCGGCGACCAAGACGATGTCGCCCCCGACCAGTAGATAGAAGGATGTGAGTTGAGACATGATAGATTAACGTTTAGAGCGATGGATTAGCAGCGTCGGAGAGGTGTGAGGAGACAGGAGAGCCGAGGGTTGGACAGTGGGTTCAACCCGTGGACTGAACCCATTACGAGCCCCTGCGGTTTGAAACCAGTCCGCCCCGCAATAGATGGCGAACTAGTTACTTCCACCCCAATCCAGACCAATTTTTTTGTTGAACCATTTGAACCCGCCCATTCAAGAACCAGACTAAGAAACCGACCATTCAACCCGCGCGAACCCGCCCCAATCCCAGGTTGAACCAGCGGCCACTTCATGTTTAATGTATAGTCTTCGACATTTTACATCATATAGCTGTCGTCCTTACCGATGGCCACATCCAAATCGAGTTTAAACCGGAATGGGCTGTCTGGCCCATCTCACTTAAGCCCACAAGGCCCAGCCCTTGTGATGACCTAGAAAGATGAGCTCCCAGTCCTCCCTAGAGTGTAAGCCACCACACACACAGGGTACTCACGCAGAGAACCAGAGAGGAAGCTCGAGGAGTCTGTAGGTATCCTCTCTCCCCGATTCTACATGGTATTAGAGGTCAGCGACAGTGGGGCCTGAAGAGACGGCAGCAACGTCCGGCGAGGCGGCGGCGGATCAGGCGGCGGATCGGCGAGGCAGCGGCAGATCTGGGAGGCGCGGTGTGGCTGCGCAGGAGGTGCTCTGCATGGCAGAGGAAGGAGAGGTGGAGCTGCTGTGCTGCGCGGCAGGAGGAGGAAGCTGAGGAGTGGCTTGGTCTCCTCGTGAGTGGGCTGTGCTGCGGCTACTGCTTGCTCCTCAGCTTGGTGGGCTGTGGTGCTGCGGGAGGAGACCGGGAGCTGCTTGTTATGCTGCTGTACGTGTGTGTGCAGGGGACCGCGAGCTGGAGAGCTGCTGCGGGGGTTGGCTGCTGTTGGAGGCCAAGATCCTCTGGAATTGCTGTTGTTCGCAGAGGAAGGAGGAAGAGGCTGTTGTTGCTGCTTGCACTTGCGTGTTGTTGTGTGCTGCTGCTAGCCAGGGGGTGTGAGCTGCTGCTAATTGCTGAAGGTGAAGGAGGCAACGCTGCTCCTGTTGTTGCTGGGTGCTGCTGCCAGCCAGGGGGAGAAAAGGGGCCCGTGACTGAGATGAGAGGGAGAAAGAGGCAGCGACTGGAGGTGGTTGCATTGCAGAAGCAGAAATGAGAGGGAAAAAGAGGTAGCGACTAGGACTGGACGTACGAGCGAGCTTTTCGGCTCGGCCCGAAGCTCGCTCCAGCTCGGCCCGTTACAGCTTGGCTCGATAGGATAATCGAGCGGGCCATGGTCTGAAAACAAGCCCGTTTCGCGACCGAGCCGAGCCGAGTTTCGGCCGGTCCAGCTCGGTGACTCGCTTGCGGCCCAGCCCAATTTCGCAGTCCATCGCAATAGCTAGCGCATTAGGGCACGAGCAACACACAGCCAGGCTCTCGTCTCTCCCTTTCTCTGCGATGCGCCGCCTCATCCCTCTCTCGCCAAGCCGCAAATCTAGATCGTCGGCGACGAGCGACGCCGCGTTTCCTCGCCACACCGACAGCACGGACTGGGCACCGACGGTGACGGACGGCGCGACCATTCCTCACCACACCGGACACGCCTCCCCTGGTTTCTCGCGGAACGGACGAGCCGGAGCAGGTACCTACTTCCTTCCCAATCCCTAGCCGCAGCTCTCTGAACTTCAGTAGTATGCATGTGATGGATCAATGGATGGATGGATCGATGGATGTAGTCATGTAGTTCGAACTTCCAATACACATCTGATGGATGGATCGATGGATCGATGGACGTAGTCAAGTAGATGTATGGCTAGATAGATGGATCATGGATGGATGTATTGTAGCCTGTATGGCTAGATGTAGCATCGACAGATGGATGGATCATGGATGGATGGAGTTGTAGGGCAGAATGGATGCATAGATCAAAATTTTCATTGATTCCATGTGTAATTAGTTTTCTGCTGTTAATGACCTAGTTGATGATCTACTTGCTGTAGCATAGCAGCTTGAAAAATAATCTACTTGCTAGAAAATTTCATAGACTCCATGTCTAATTAGTTTACTGTTGTTGATGATTGACCGTTTGTTGTTTGCTGATGTGTGCAGACAATGGACAAGGAAAAGGGGAGGGCGAGTGGGAAGGAGAACGAGAAAGAGAGGACGTTGGACTCCATTATGAAGAGCAAGTTGCCGGTCTCGGGGATGCAGAAGGGGAATGGGAAGGGCAATGTAGCAGCTACTACGCGGCTGCCGACGGAGCTGGCAAATTATTCCAACAATGTCCAAATCGCTGAGTTGTTGTATAGGGTAAAAAAGAAACCTCTGCCTTGACGTCTCCCTAACCCCACCGGCGCTGACGTGCGTGCCAGAATCGCCGTTGCCTCCGGCTCGCAAACTACTATGAGAGGGAGGTTACATCTTCCCAGGTATGTACGTGCAAAATATATATTTGTGAAAGCTCGTGTATGTGCTGTTTTTGCTATCCAAAAGTCAAATAAATATGTGTCCAAGCTCATGTGGGTGTGTTGTTTTTGTGTGCTAGGCAATGGAGCATGATAGCAAGCGGAGGAGGATCATGAAGAGGTGGAAGAGGAGGAGGACCAGGACGAGGAAGAGCAAGATACTTTGTTTGAGGTGCCGCCTGGGGTTGTCTACTTGTTACTTTGGATGTTAACTTGTCAACTTGTGATCCTATTCTTGAACTTAGATATGTCTACTTGTGTGGTTTTAGGTGACTATAGGAGTTCTTTGAAACCAGAAATGGTGGAAGCCTTGGTGTGCGGTGCTAGTTATATCAAAGGTTCTGACAAGGACTTCAATGTGGTGGTATGACTCCTATCTTTTTCTTCTATGGTTTCTGTCTATTTCTTGTATGTGGCTGACTTCCAAATAATTAGGAGAGGGATGAATATAAGGAGGACGATGTTGAGAATATCAAGTTGCCCAAGATTGCTAATGTGGGGGATAACAACAATTGGTAACTATTCTTTCGACATGATTCACTTTTCATATCTTTACATGATCCCAATATGTTTACAAATCTGTGTTACATGTAGACATTCGTGATGAGGGTGTTGCTCTTGCTGTTTTGAAGATGGATGTCTACATGATCTTGTCACGTGGATTGTTGAGGTCAATGTGATCATCTCGTGTCATTTCTTTTGTTGTGATGAACTTCGAGTTATGTGTTTGTTGTGATGAATTTTGAATTATGTGTTTGTTGTGATGAACTATGGACCTTCAATGATGTTGTGGTGAGCCATGCTTTTTCAACGATGTTGTAGTGAATTTGTGATGAACTATGAACTTTGTATTATGTGGTTTTCACTAGTCAATGTTTGGCTGTCAACATTTTCTCATTTTTTTATGTCAAAGTGGTAAGTGTTATGCTATACAAAATTTCTTTGTTTGGCTGTCAACATTTGATGTTTTGCTCTGTAAAGTTCAAAGGAAGTTCTGTCCAAAATACAATAGAAATGCTACCCAATTCTTGCTCTCGTATCTGTTACAATTTTCGTAGAAGATTTCATCAAATAAAGCTTATTTTCATTACTATGACCATTTCTTAAAACAATAGATTGCTGAATGTTTCACTTTTAGCAATATAAACTGTTTGTTTTTCAAAATATGGGTTTAATTGCTGCAAAAGAATCAAGACTGTGGAGTATATACTGATATACATAGGTACAAAGGCTCTGGGGGCAGATTACTTATGAGCCGGCTCGGTCTGAGCCAAGCCACACCTAAAACGAGCCGAGCCGCCTAAAGTAGGCTTGTTGGCTGAGCGAGCCGAGCTGAGCCGAGTCGCTTCAGAGCGAGCCAAAGCCAGGCTCGGATCAAGCTCGGCTCGGGTCGGCTCGTGTCCAGCCCTAGTAGCGACTGGAGGTGGTTGCAGAAGTAGAGGAGAAATACTGCATGTCTGTGGCAGAAACTAAGAAGACTGAAATGCTGAAGGAATTGGAGAGCCTCAAGAGGAAGGTGGAGGAAATCCAGGCTGGCAAGAAAATAGTCGAGGGGGTGACACGTGAGAAGGATGCTCAGACCGTTAAGTTGAGGGATGAGTTGGAGGAGCTCCATGCTTTCATATCACGCATGAAGTTTGGAGGAGGTAGAGGCAGAGGAGTAGATGATGCTGCCTATGGAGATTGTGCTCATTGGACCTCCACTGATGAAGATAATCCAGAAAAGGCATCTCTTGCCACTAATGAGAATGGTCCAGAATGGGTTCTAGACTCTAGAGCATCTAACCATGTTGCGAGTAAATCCGGTGTGTTTGAGTCTTACAATAAGCATCCTCCTACTCACAAGGGCACTATAAAAACTGCCGATGGTACAAAGCAGCCTGTCATAGGGGTTGGCACAATACAATGTACTTCGAGCATTTCCCTATCCTCAGTTTTACATGTGCCAGCTTTTCCTGTCAACTTGGTCTCGATGAGTGCTCTCATTGATCAAATAGACTGTCGTGTGATTCTTGACAAGTTTGGTTGCTTGATTGAAGAGCGAAAGACGAGGCAGACGGTTGGGACCGGCACCAGGCGTAGGGGGCTCTGGTATATGGACCAGGAGGTGCAGCCGGACTCGGTGTGTGTTGTGACCATGGAGGACAAGGAGAAGCAGGCGATGATTCATCACTGTAGGATGGGGCATGTACCTTTTGATAAGATGAGTAGAATATTTCTAGATGTTATGTGTGGCATAGGTAAGGGCAAGTTGACATGTGATGCTTGCGAATATGCTAAACACACAAGAGCCTCATATGTGAGTAAGGGACTTAGGAGCATATCTCCTTTTATGCCTGTTCATTCGGATGTATGGAAAAGCCCAGTTGTCTTAATGCATGGAATGAAGTACTTTGTTACCTTTATCGACTACTATACTCGTATGCCTTGGATCTATTTGATACGTCACAAGGATGAGGTGTTTAGCTGTTTCCAGGATTTTCATGCCTTGGTGAAGAATCGGTTTAAGGTGCAGGTGCAGGTGATCAGGGCTAACAATGGCACAGAGTATGTGAACAATACCTTTGGACCCTTCTTGTCTGACCAAGGGATTCTTCATCAAACTTCCTATCCGGACACTCCCCCCCCCCCCCAGGATGGAGTGGCAGAAAGGAAGAATCGACATATCCTTGAGGTTGCTCGGTCATTGATGTTTACCATGAATGTGCCCAAGTTCTTGTGGAGTGAAGTAGTTATGACAGCCACATACCTGATCAACCGGACACCTTCTAGGATACTCGGCATGAAATCTCTGTGTGAGTTGCTGCTTGGAGAAAATAAGTCTGTAGTTCACCCAAAGTTGTTCGGCAGTACCTGCTTTGTTCGTGATCACCGACCTTCTATTGGGAAGCTAGATCCGCGGGCAGTGGAGTGTGTTTTCTTTGTCTGTGCTTCTAGTCAACAGGGGTACAAATGTTGGTGTCCCTCTAAGAAACGCAGATTTGTTAGTATGGATGTCACTTTCAGGGAATCTGAGACATTCTATGGTGAGCCAACAGACATGAGTCTGTTGTTTGCAGAGCTTGACCACCTACACCCTGTGGAAGATGGTCAAGAGGGGGAGCAGGCCACTCATGGTGATTCTGAGGGTACTAACACTGATGGTGATGTGCAGGCTCGTGTCTAGACAATAGTGGGTACAATTTCAGCTGGTGCTCTCACTGATGATGATGTGCGGGTTCAAGTCCAGCCAACGATGACGATTGGTACTCTTCAGGTTCCTATTCTGGATCGGTGGCAAAAGATTCCCCTGGTGTACTCATGACGACAGCCACAAGTACCACAAGTGCACAGCTCATCTGACACATGTCTAGTATATACACGGCGGTAGCCACATGTGCAGGGGGAGCAGCAAGGTAGTGATGCAAGCTCATTTGACACAGTGGAACTGCCTATTGCGTTGCAAAAGGGGACACGTGAAGCGGCAAGGAAGGGTGAACTGGCAAGGAAGGCTCTACCACAGGATTGTTTTGACGATCATGACATTGGCAATTTTGTGTCCTATGAGGCTTTGTCTCCTTCCTATAGAGCATTTGTTGCCTCTCTACAAACTGTGTCGGTCCCAAAGGATTGGAAGACTGCAAAGCAAGATCTGAAGTGGCGTGAAGCAATGAAGAGTTGGAAGCACTAAAGAAAAACAAGACGTGGGTGCTAACCACATGTCACACCCAATATGCGATACTATCCTAAAGAGACTCGAAGGTCCCACCAAGGATAGAACCGCATATTGATACGCTTTTGCAAGGTGGATATCATTACATCAACATTACATAATATATGGGGATACATACAGGAGGCATACAATGCCACAAGAATACAGCATCATCATACATAAGAGCACCATCCGACTACAGATGAAACACAAACAGAAACTCAAACAACATCCACCCTGCTAGCCCAGGCTGCCGACCTGGAACCTATCCCCTGATCAAAGAAGAAGCAGAAAACGAACTCCAAAGTAAGCAAACATCGCTCTCGCGTCATGATCATCGCATAACTTGTACCTGCAACTGTTGTTGTAGTAATCTGTGAGCCACGAGGACTCAGCAATCCCATTACCATGGGTATCAAGACTAGCAAAGCTTAATGGGAAAGGAAGGGGTAAAGTGGTGAGGTTGCAACAGCGACTAAGCATATATGGTGGCTAACATACGCAAATGAGAGCGAGAAGAGAAGCAAAAGGAACGGTCGTCAAGCTAGCAATGATCAAGAGGTGATCCTGAACTCCTACTTACGTCAAACATAACCCAAAACCGTGTTCACTTTCCGGACTCCGCCGAAAAGAGACCATCACAGCTACACAGGCGGTTGATGTGTTTTAATTCGGATCTGGTGTCAAGTTATCTACAACCGGACATTAACAAATTCCCATCTGCCACATAACCGCGGGCACGGCTTTCGAAAGATAATACCCTGCAGGGGTGTCCCAACTTAGCCCATGATAAGCTCTCGCGATCAACGAAGGATATTCCTTCTCCCAGGAAGACCCGATCAGTCTCGGAATCCCGATTTACAAGACATTTCGACAATGGTAAAACAAGACCAGCAAAGCCGCCCGATGCGCCGACAATCCCGATAGGAGTTGCACATATCTCGTTCTCAGGGCAACACCGGATGAGACATCCTACGAGTAAAACTAGACCTCGAGTTTCCTCGAGGTGGCCCCGCAGGCTGCTCGGTTCGGACCAGCACTTAGGGAAGCACTGGCCCGGGGGGCTAAAATAAAGATGACCCTCGAGAGAGCGACTCCCAAGGGAAAAGTAGGTGGTGGTGAGGCAAATGGTAAAACCAAGGTTGGGCCTTGCTGGAGGAGTTTTATTTAAAGCAAACTATCAAAGGGGTCCCATAAATCACCCAACCGCGCCAGGGACGCAAAATCCGGGAACATAATACCGATATGACGGAAACTAGGGCGGCAAGAGTGGAAGAAAACACCAGGCATAAGGCCGAGTCTTCCACCCTTTACCAAGTATATAGATGCATTAATTAAATAAGAGATATTGTGATATCCCAACATAATCCTGTCCACCATGGAGCAATCTTCAACTTCACCTGCAACTAGCAACGCTATAAGAGAGGCTGAGCAAAGCGGTAACATAGCCAAGCAACAGTTTGCTAGGAAGGGTGAAAATGTTAGAGGCTGACATGGCAATTTGGGAGGCATCGTAAACAAGTGATAGGTAGCACAGCATAGCAATAGAACGAGGCAACTAGCATAGCAATGATAGTAGTGAGATCCAGGATAACGGTCATCTTGCCTGAAATTCCGCTAGGAAGAAGAACGAGTCCATGAAGAAGACGGACGGGAGTAGTCGAATGAATCCTCACAATCACAACATTACCGGAACTAAGAAGCAACACCGAAAAGAAACAAACAACATGATAAACACACAAGCATAAACATGGCATGATGCACAACCAAGTATGATGCATGTCCGGTTTAATGAGGCATGGCATGGCAAAATGCAACAAACAATATTACAAGTTAAGTGGAGCTCAATATGCAACGAGTTGCATATTGACAAAACACCGCATTGACATATTTAGTTTAATCTCGTTTAATCTACCAAACAATATTAAATGTTGTTAAACATGGCAAGAGGTGAAGCATAAGTAAACTAACTATTTAGGCAAGTTTAAATGAGGCCGGAACAACAAACAACAATTCCAGAAATTCCCCACAAGTAATGTTCGAATTTGGTACTGTTCTGCCCTAAAACATATTTTATTGTTGTTAAACAGGAAAATAAGGTGCACCACGTTAATCTATGCATTTTTCCACCCCATTTACATATAAAGTTTATTTAAATCCGAGCTACGGTTATTTAGTTATGAAATAAATCATTTTAACATGGCATTTGAGCAAATTTAATCTAACAACATTTTAAACTTTTTAAACATGGATGAAAGTGGGATATTATTAATCTACACAAAATTCTAAGCATTTTACATATATAACATGTTTCATTTGGATGCATGGACATTTAGTTATTAATAATCCAAAACAGTGGCATTTCTATAATTATGCATGCATTGGAAAATAGGAAAATCGTCAGCAGGAAAAAAATGTAGCGGGGCCGAATCTGGTCTACCGGGCTGCACAGGACAGGGGCGCTTGGGGGTGGCCTCACCTAGTGGGCTTCGGCCCATTTGTGGAGAGGGCGGCTGGAAGGGGCGCTGGACCTTGAGGCTGCTGGGCCACGCGACGTGCTGGACGTGACCCAGGCGCGGTCAAAGCGAGGCGAGGCAGAGACGCGGTCAACACACAGGCGATGCAGGGGAACTTGGCGCTGGTCGTCGTTGTCCCCGCACGCAGAAGCAGGGGAGGCTGGCGATGAGGGCTCTGGGAGGTCGATCCGGGCCGGATCCGAGGCCACGACAGCGAAGCAGAGGAGATCGGGGCCGGATGCGAACTTGACGGCGGCTGGGACGAGCGGGCGCTCGCTAGATGCGGCGTCCTCCTCGCGTAGCAGAAGCAGGGGAGGCCGTCAGCAGAAGCGGGGACTGGATGGCGAGGTAGGAGACAGCAGCTTGGCGCGGTTCCGAGGAAGGGCAATGCCAGAACGGGGCGGAGGGACTCGTTCCCGGCGGCGACGGAGCTGCGGGCAACCATGGCGGCTCCTGGAACACAGAGGGAGAGGCATGAGAACCGAGGGAGTGAACCAGAGAGAGGAGGGAAGGAGGAGAAGAAGAGGGGAAGGGGCGACGGGTTCCTGGAGGAGCTCGAGAATGAGGGCGGCGCTCAGGGTGGCTGGGTTCGCCGGCGGCGACGACGCCATGGAGAAAGGAGCATACGGGAGAAGCTCGCTCTCGGTCGGGGCAACAGGGATCTCTTGGTGGTTCCGATCGAAGGGGCTCGGGCTCGGGCGCTGGTTGGATGGCTGCATAGATCGAGGGAGGAGGCTGCGGGTGTGGGTTGGACGAAGGAAACTAGGCTGATTGGGGATGGATCCCGAGGGGAATTTGGTGGAGTGGCAGCGGCGGCGACGGGTGGATGGGACAAGGTCCCTAGGTTTTAGGGTTAGTCTATATATAACAAGTGAATTTTGGATAGGGGTATTTGGTCCCTCCCTCCGATCTTAATTGGATAGTCTAGAAATAAATAGATAGGGAGTCCAAATAAGAAAATGGAGATGTTTTATAGACATTTAGGGATGATCCGGATCCATCGGTAACGACAGACCGGTCGGGTTCGGGCAAGTTTCGGACGTGCACACGAGGGGGTCTGTGCACTTTACAGAGAGACTCCGGTTTAGGCAAGAGGGAAAAACGAAGAACAAGGTTCGTCTCGAAACGGTTAACAAAAGCAAGGGGGGCGCGGCAACTACAAGCGGATGCAAGTTTTAAGGAAACAATGCCGATGCAATGCGCCTGATGATATGAGTTGAGATGCATGCCATGAACAAAATGCAAAATGAAAGACAAAAACCCAACCACGAAGGAAATAACATAACACATCTCCGGAAAAGGCAAGAGTTGGAGTTACAAATATGGAAAGTTGTATCCGGGGCGTTACACCACATTACCAGCAGAAAAGAAAGCAATCAACTGCAAGTGGGTATACACCATGAAGCAGAATCCTAAGGGGAAGGTGGAACGGTATAAGGCCAGGTTGGTCACCAGAGGATATAGTCAAACTTATGGAATTGGCTATGATGAGACGTTTGCTCCAGTGGCAAAGATGAACACAGTAAGGATATTGGTCTCCTATGCTGCAAACTTTGGGTGGAAATTGCATCAATTAGACATCAATTAGATGTCAAGAATGCCTTCTTGCATGGTGAGTTAAAGGAAGAAGTGTACATGGAGATACCACCAGGTTTTGGTACGTCAAAGACCACGGGAAAGGTATGCAGGCTAAAGAAATCCTTGTATGGACTCAAGCAATCACCGAGGGCATGGTTTGATAGATTCAAACGTGTTGTCCGTGGTATGGGGTATGGTCAGTGTAACGGTGACCACACGATGTTCTACAGGCACTCCAATCGGAAGATCACCATTCTTGCTGTGTAGGTGGATGACATTATCATCACTGGAGATGATAAGCAGGAAATAGAGAGATTAAAGGGTTGCTAGAGCAAGGAGTTTGAGGTAAAGCCGTAAAGGATTGATGTGACCTAAAATACTTCCTTGGCATTGATGTGGCTCAGACAGAGAAGGGAATATCTTTGTGCCGATGGAAATACACCTTGGATCTCTTGAGTGACATGGGCATGATGGGATGTCGTGCTGCCCCTACTCCGATTGAACAAAATCATGAAGTGACAACACAATCAGGAGAGCTAGTGAATAAGAAAGATTATCAGAAACTGGTTGGGAGGTTATTGTACTCGTGTCATACCAGGCCTGACATTACGTACGCCGTGGGTGTGGTGAACGGATACATGCATGAACCAATGAGTGGGCACCTTGATATTGTGCAGAATTCTGAGATACTTGAAGGGAACTCCAGGTAAAGGGTTCTGGTTTACAAGTGGACATCTTAAGGTGGATGGCTATAGCGACTCTGATTAGGCTAGTTGTCAAGATGATAGAAGATCAACTTCTAGCTACTATGTGTTTGTGGGTGGAAATTTGGTGTCATGGAGAAGCAAGAAACAACCTGTTGTACCTAGATCAACAGCAGAAGCTGAGTATAGAGCATTATCTCAAGGGTTGTGTGAGGTGCTTTGGGTGAAGTACGTACTGAGCAAGTTGAAACTTCTAAGAAAGGGACCCTTGAAGGTGTGGTATGACAATCAGTCAGCTATAGCCATTGTCAATAATCCAGTTCAACATGATAGGACAAAACATGCGGAAATTGATCGCTTCTTCATTAAGGAGAAACTTGATGCTGGAATCATCAGTCTTACTCATGTCAGCTCTTGGCAGCAGTTTGCAGATTGCTTGACAAAGGGACTGGGAACAAAGGATTGTAACTTGGCATGTGACAAGATGGGGATGATAGATATCTACCACCCATCTTGAGGGGTGTTGAACCGGTATGGGATGTCTGGCCCATCTCACTTAAGCCCACAATGCCCAGCCCTTGTGATGACCTAGAAAGAGGAGCTCCCAGTCCTCCCTGGAGTGTAAGCCGCCACACACATAGGGTACTCACGCAGAGAACCAAAGAGGAACCTCGAGGAGTCTGTAGGTACCCTCTCCCCGATTCTACACGTCAAGACTAAGGAAGAAACTCAACCAGGTCACCCCGACACCAAGACTTTTTTTCTGAACCTACAATTGTCTGTTAAACAGAAACAAAAATAGTTCAACTAAGCCAAGAAATAACATGAGACCATTCTTAAAATCAGCACCAGGATCGATTGACCAAGAACCAAACCAAAGTAACCATCATGAATTGATGGTACCTGGGGTAACTTGTCCAAATGAAACTAAAATTCAACAACAGTGCTTCAGTTTTAAAGAAAACAGTGCATATTTAGTTCCAAGTGGACTCACCACACGTCGACTGAAAAATAGCTTATGCACCAAGATAGTGAGCTGATACATATTTATATTGTTCGTGGTAAATTGAAACTTTGTTTTTCAAGTCTACTTCAAGAGGGCTCGATGAACAGAATACTAATTGATCAAGATACCAAGGAAAAACTTCCTCGTGAGAAAAGCAATAACTGGAACTCTGAAGAAGCATCAGGACTGCAAAATGATGGATCCGTCCATCACATTTGCTGACTTACCACGTCATATCTTCAAATGGCTTGTAGAGATCACTAAGGGGCCACAGGTGCTGGCAGCGTGCCCCTAGCAATAGCACAAGCTGAAAATAAAACAAATAAGGCTTATAATCATAGTATTATATGTCAGTAATCAAACTTACATGGAGCAACATACTAAATCTAAAGGTTTGCAACATTGAGTATTTGTTCTGATATTCAGATTGGCCAAAGAAAGGTAAAACAGGACGGTAGATAAACAACCTCCTAGGTGTGTATCCAATGTCTCAACCACATATACCTGTAGATGTTTATCTTATGGCTAAATCCAAATGCAACATTACTTACCCCCCCCCCCCCCCCCCCCCCCCCGCGCGCAAAGAAAAAAAGGTTACTTGTCTAACATTTTGTAATTACTGCTGCCCTAACTGAAGTATTACTAGAGTGGCTATTTTTGAGGTATAACATAAAACATAGTGCATAACCATGTTGTAGATCAACAATCAAGCTTACATGTGCTGGAAGATCCACTGACAAGTTCGGAAAGTTTACATTGCATTTAGGGTGTAAATATACAGATGGTGGCACTAGACAAACAATCTACTAGGCATGCATTCGTTGTCACAATGGCATATATGCCTTCCGTGTGTCTCTAAATTAAAATCTAGGTTTACTTTTATAATATTTCGTTTAACTTTATGCACTAACAGAAGTATTACTAGACGCCTGACAGAATAGTCACACTCACACATCACAATTAACCAAACAAAGATGAGGATGTAGAAGTTGTACCAGCTGGAGTGTAGTAGCAGACGTAAGGAAAAAAAATCCTTGACCTTGCCCATCTCGCACACCTTCTTCGTCAGCAATGACTTGAGCTCAACAGTGAAGATGCCATGGTCATCTGAGCTCACAAAAACGGCATTGATGTCTTCGGCAAATCCAATCAAACGTGCTGGGCTCTTGAAAGGCATCAGCTTCCCGAGATGGATGTGGTTCATCTGCGCCCACTTGACATCTCCGTCAGGACCCGTCTCAGCTGACCACAGGTGGAGCACGTCACGACCAAAGGAGGCCAATCCAAGCCCACCGTTCTCCGCCCTCATCACAACTAGATCGGCAGTGCGCCTTGGCGCGAGGGTGCCGGACCTAACGATGTGGTCAAGCAAGTATAATCATGGTTTACCATACGTATTCAAATAGGACAACAAAATAAAAGAAGAAACATTCACTTCTAATAAAAGACATCAAGTCACGTGACCACGAAAGGTAACCACTTCCATTAAGTTCAGTACTAAGTGCACGAACATGAGAGAGCAATGTCCTAATCTGAAACAAAGTTTGCAACACATCCATATATAAGCAAGGCAACTATCCAACATAGGCTAAAGTTATACCAAAAACAACTTCACTACAAAGGTAACATCTCAAAAAGGATGTTAGTAAACACTTACTAGTGATTCAGTACTAAACATCAAGGTTCATCACACAACATTGGCAAATTTCATACCAAAGCATACTTGTTTAACAAATATACAAATATACTCAGAACAACCTGCTCGGAGTGTTAGTGCATTTCATAAAACAATGCTATGAACGGGGACATCCACGATACAACATACATGTTGGTCCTCAACTTTCACTTCGATCTATCTAAGTATACTGGAATTTCAAAGAGCGGTCTTAGGGCGTCGTGCCCTGTCCAGCACCATGGTCTAGTGCTCAGATCCAAACCATAGAGCAGGTTGCAGTGATACATGGTCCAGGTGATGTTGAGTAGAAAAACCACAATATATTACACATGAAAGAACATGCAATTCTTGTACATAAGTTAAACCCTAACAAAGCAATGCCCTAGATCATCTTCACACACCCATGAGACTCCAAGTTGTAGCCTTAAAGATAAGTGTAGACAAACCCTGTCAATAGTAATACATGGGCTGCAAAAGTAGAGAACATTTATTGTATACGAAGCCACACCATTCTGTCATAAAAGTAGGGAGATAGAGCCCTGAAACAAAGATGTGTACAGTTTCCTTTCAATAACAGATGAACTTTGCAATTAACACTCAAAAGGGGATGAAAGCAATGGGAAATTTTCTTCTAAGACTGCTGCAAATCATTATGAATGATGGGCATGTGTCCTGCACACACACATGACACTTATTTTATTATTACCATGCACTACTGCCTACTCCTCTATATATCATTAAGAATAGGTCAATAATCCCTTTGTATGGTTGACACTAAGATAAAGTCACATGTTCAAATTCTATTTAACCTAATAAGGCAGTAATTCAAACAGTCTGTGGAAGCCTTTCCAAAGAAGGCCCCTAAAAGATAATCAGCCAAACTATATGTACTGAATATAAGAACTTATTCCAGAGATATGTTAACAACATATTATGAAAGATTATACCTCCCCAAAGCAAATCAGGGACGACAGATCCATGAATGTCCATCCCCACTTCCTACAATTACACAAAATAAAATTATAAGGTGAGAACATCACTGAATTTTACTCTGAACCATAGGATGCACTTGACAAAGTGAAATATAAAGAAATGGAGTTACTATATGAACCATAGCATGCACTTGAAAAAGCAAAGAATGTGTAATGGAGTTAAACCTATATAATCATACAGTGGTATTTTCCTGAAAATTTAATCATAAAACGAGAGAAAAGGAAAATCAGTGGATAAAAAGGCAATCAGCATGTCGAATCACATCATTATATGAACATGCATAAAGGTCAAACAGGAAGTCTGAGGAAGCCTGAGATGATGGTACCATATACATATTGTATACAAATATACCTTCATCGCCGGTGTATATTGGATCGCCGCTTCGTGCCCCTTTCATGATGTTATTATATATCGGATGCTTAGTTGTTACTGCAGCCCTAGCATGAGTGAAAGCTCGTTAGTATTCTTACTTATACTCATACGACATTATATTTTTAACTGAACTAAGCATCCAACAGTGTGCGAACAACCATGGAGTCAATCAAAGTTACGTTAGAACTAAAACTACACATGTACCAAAAAATCCAACTATCCATGTGAAATCGGAGAGAAGTAACCAACTGTTTTTTGTTATCTTATATTTTTCATGACAAAGCCTGGGTGATTTTGTAATCAGTATAGTAACTGTAACCACGTGCATATCAATGAGCATGATATGTGTCATGCACCATTTTGACAAACAACATGACAGAAAAAAATTCCTTTACATCTACTGTTAACTTGATTCAGTTTCAAATGTAATGCTGGTTCATACAAGTAGAAGTACAGTTAATTAGTTGCATCATTACCATTCGCTTAAACAAAACAAACGAGTGTATTAGAGTTTGAGAATAGCCACGCACCGCCTCATCCCAACATAGGTAATATATGTTACATCTATTGTGAACTTGATTCGGTTTCAAAGGTAATGCTGGTCCATGCAAGTAGAAGTACAGTTAATTAGCTGCATCATCTCATAGTGTCTCAGAGACAAACCGCATTATATATGGCATGTAAGACGGGGAAAGATTAGGTAGTGGAAGATACGTATGTAAATAAATCAGAGGAGACCCTAACTTTAAATCCTAATTGAATGGCAACACACACGCCCACACAGACGTCTTTTCCATGAACAGAAAATGAAAAACAAAATCAGTTATATTACTAAAGAGTGGCAAAGGATAATCATCTACATTTAAGTCTTGCTTATTAGCCAGTTTATGAATCAGCCTCCTATAAGGCTATAAGTACCAATGAGGTAGGAAAATAACAATATCTAACTTTTTTATAAAACCAGAGAAGCAGTGGACCAGCGACTCGAGATGAAGAGGAGCAAACTGAGACTGCAGACATTTATTCAATATGAAATCAATGATACGCTGGATTTAAGGCCACCAAGGAAAACTCAAAATAAACATGAAACAAAGACACAAGGAACCACATATAAATGTCGACTCTGGGGCATGAAACAAACACACAAAATTGGCCAGTCGCATGAGAGGAAATACAAGGACATTTTTCTGTAACAGGCTAACAGCTCCTATTTGGCTCACCTAACTATGGCTGGATTCTTAACAGCAGCACACATTCTTTTTTGGCTTTATCAGTTCATAAGCAGACAAAACATTTTTGACCAAGGCAATGATGGTCTACAAACATTCACTTGGAATAATATCTGATACATGTTAGTAATTTTATTTATATACTGACACCTCGTTAGTATCCATGGTTTGTTAAACTGGCAGTTGCTAGACTAAAACCAAACCATATCATATTTTCTTGGTTTTTTAGGCAGGGTATTGTTCACTCTCTAAGCACCCTAAATAAATGGCATAGGTATATAACATTAACATAAGCTAGTTGACTGCTTGTGAGTTCTGATGCTACCTCCACTAACAAATGTGGTTTATTCAATTCTTGGATCATCTGAGTAAACATATCTGACACCAATATTAAAATATATATATACCCACATTCTATCCTCCTATGAGAATTTTATTCGCTGTTAATCTCGCATGATTATTTCAGTAAAATTTTGTGGCCACTACTACTCTACCTGGAACAGCTGGTGTGATATATGTAGATGGAGAGAGAGAGAGAGGGAGAAAGAGAGATCAATAGTTTCAGGATAAAATAAAATGCTGAAAAGTAATTGTCCTAAAATTACATCTCATTCCCAAGAATATACTATTTAAATTCAGAGGAAGTAAAATGTATTTTTGCCAAGAAAATAGGGGTATAAAATGTATGTGGTTCATCGCGCTTTGGGCGTGAGCTCGTCGGCCACCAGCTTATCATAAACGGAAACATAATTGGTTTTACGACATTTATCACTCTCTGGTAATTAACCAAAATGAAGCAATTACCTTCATGGTAGCGTTCAATTTAAAGCTTTCCTCCCTCTGCTCCCAGGTCTGACGTCCTCCAAACAGCGGCGGAGAATCTTCGTCCTGTTAATCAATCGTTATATATGACAACTTCTTTCAACAGAACATACAAGGGGTACCAAGGCTCTGCGACCTTCTACACAGGGATATAAACGTGACCAAAACTGAAACACGAGGTGCAGAAGCTCTTTGAAGGAAGTTGTACACATGCTTTCGACCAACCATTTCACCTCGAGGAACCAGATTCAGGGCATGCATGTATAAGCTGCAAACCTCCAACACATGTAACAGATATCTATATTTTCCAAAAGGCGCCTAAATCACCAAAAGATACTATCCTGAAACAATGTAAGAATTAATGAGGCAGGATCTTGTGCGAGATGGCGAAGGTCTTAAAAAGAAACAGATCGATCGGAAAATGAGGAAAATGAGGGTCAATAGTAAATGCATATACCTAGGACAAAGTGTTACTTCGTGCCCTTCTTGCCCAGGAATAGATATGGTTTAGACCTGCCAGATCGCGATTACGAAAAAAGAAACATCGCAATGCGCACAACAGTTCTGCAATTTCAGTAAGAGAGATGAGATTTCAGTAAGAGATGAGACGACAGGTAAAGGAATAATGAATACCTTTTTGCATGCATCGATCTTTTCATCACGCTGTGACAACTTTTCTTTCTCAGCGAGCTCGCCAGTCAAGTGCAGCGCTTCTTCAAGCTAAAGGAGCAAACAAGCAAAGACAGCAGGCACACATAGGCTGAAGAGTTTAGACAATTTAAAACATCCGGGATTTTTCAGATCATCACTGCCAATAATTTCTGAAAACAACCTAACAGGAAGGTGTGCACAAACCAACAAATGGATCACCTTGCTGTTTCTAAATATAAGGTCCCCGCTCTTAACATTCCCACCATGTAATGAATTCCATCAGGATGAGACCAATGCAGACTCGCCTCCAAACATAACAGAAGTTTTGATTAAAAGGACAGCCAAACAACTGGTCTGCAAACGGTGAACTATGCAACAAAAATAGAAACTTGAGAGTTCGAAGTAGCATCTGTATCGAGAGGAGTACAGTAAAACAAAAACAGAAGCGGTTCCAAAACCAGCAACTCAAAGCTTACAAAGTTTTGTATATGTGAAAAGATGATTGCTTTTTAAATACAAGCATGTCTTGCAATCAGCATGGATTTGATAAACCATTTTTGCATTCATACATTTTTCAATTTCAACAGAGGTAACTTAGTGAGACACGATCACCGGGAATAAATTCTAACCAAAGATCAAGCAGCCATATAAAATTTGAGTCTGGACAAAAGATAATACAATTTTCGAGCATATACCCCTTCTAGAGAAGGGGCAAAGACTACACAATATCTGGACATTAACCTTGTCTACCATGTGTAACTCATATAAATTTGCAGCATCCAGATATCTTTGATGTGTCCTTCAAGAATATTAAAGTTGAACTAGGCAAGAATCTTCCTTCCAAGTACTTCCACAAGGAAAATTTCAATAGCAATATTGAAATAGTTCCGGTGTAATATATTTGAAACCTTCAATCAATTTTTTTGCCAATATAACTGAAAGCTTACCAAGAAGAAAAATACCGAAAATCAGCTTAGGTTGTGCAGTCAAATTTACAGCCCAATGATGATTATTTTTGTAAGCAGCACAAAGAACTAAAAGGTACCACTTCCATGCAGCTAAGAATTTCAAATTACATGGCCAAAACATACATGGATTAAACTTCCTTAAAATAATGGTGATGCGAGCCTTCCTAATACTGTAATACTCACCATCTATAACCACATAAGCCAATTAGCACCATCGAGCGACCATTAGTAAGAAACTAAGAATGAAGGGAAATGAAAGTGGTTGAACATGAGGTGTTCTCCTAAAAATTCAAACTCTTAATAAAATAAATATTTACATGATAATACAGGTAAATTTAAAATGTGTACTCTGAAGTAGTCCTATTTTCTGTCATTTTTTATGCACAATAAGGTTCATGATATTTAAATAGTAATACTGGTAAACTTTGCAACATCCAAATCCCTCCACCTCTGGGCTTCATTTACTACAGAGAGAGTTAAGAGGAGGCTCAGTTTTAGACACAACGTCAGTATGAAAGTAGGCAGGAGCCTTAGTGAATAATAGATATGTTTGAAATAAATAGAACAAAGTAGCTTGCTTTACTAACCACAAGTTTTAAGAGTACAAATGTGAAATTCAACCGTTAGAAATTACAGCTCTCCATTCCTCATGCCATCATCATATCACACGCTCTCGCAATCAACCGGGGTAGCAAATAAATAGCAAGAATTAGCTCTCATGTATAAGGGAGAAGCTAGACATTGTAGGTTTATAGCTGTTCTATATGGCACAACCTTGAAATCCAGAGAAGGAAAATATGGCATATACACAACACATCTTTTCTGTTTATCCACTTCGCAACAACGATAATTATCCTGTTTAACTTCCTTTTCCATGATTTTATCATGCAACCATAATTAGTTATTTGCTTAGCAGGGTATATGCAAGAGAAAAAATATATGAAATTTGTAGAAAGAAGCAAAACCACCTTGCATTGAGTCTATCTAATCATCAGAGTCAGAATAGGTGATCACACGGTAGTTTACACGGTACATCACAAGAGTTGGTGGCATCATATATCATCGGGTACTTGCCAGAGTTAAAATAGGTGATCTGTGACGTCCATCACAGGTAATACAAAAGTACTGTAGGAGGATATATTCGAATTTTACCTTCATCGCCACTGATGCATAGCAGATCGCTCCTCGTCGATCCTTTTATAATGTGGTTGCTGCAAGTGCCCTAGGAAGAGCGAAACCATATTAATATTTGTTTTCATGCTTGTTTAGGAATAATTTATCTGTAATCAATCGTCAAAAATAATAATTGTCCGCAATAAATTTGAACAACATATATGGACTGTTATTCTGTGTTTGAAATAACAAATTCTATATGGCATAAAAGATCAGACTCAACTAATATTGTATTATAATCGAAAGTACACATGTATACTGCAATAAGTTTCTCTATGAGACTGGGGTAAAGCAATAAGCTGATTTTCATTATCTATTTTTCAGGAATATATGGTAATCAGTATAGCAGCTATAACCACATCTGTATTTCTGAACATGAACAAAAACATACATGTGTATTCATTTTCTTATATGCGGCGACAACAACAGTGTGGAAGCAAAGGCATCATGGATAAGAGAAAGCGGAAGGGAACCAGGAAGGGTAGGGGAGGGGTGAGAGGAGACTGGAGAGTGCATGCTGCGAGGACAAAGAAAACCTCCATACTCGACCGGATGGAAGCCGAGGGTGCTCTGAACGCCCATGTATTGTGCCTACTTGTCATGACATGTTCGTAGAAGTGCCACAGATCTTGGAAGAGAGCGAGAGAGAAAGGAATGGATGGGAGCTGATAACTTACCGAACACGGTCGAAGATTGATCAACGTCCACAGGACTCGTTCCTCGATCGATTAGAGGTTGCTGTGGCTGGGAGCAGCAGATCGAGGCGTGGCACCATGGAAAGGGGAAAACTGAGCACTCTCACTTTGTATCCTTGCCTGTTGCACTTCTCCCGTAAATGGGTAGAGCCCAGCTAATGTTTTGTGGGCCTGGTAAGAATAGTTTCGACAATTTTGACATTGACAAAGCTTACTGAATTTTGACTTCAGTAGTTACTGGTTTTCAATGTCAATCCGATCTCACTTTGTATCCTTGCCTGTTGCACTTCTCCCGTAAATGGGTAGAGCCCAGCTAAAGTTTTGTGGGCCTGGTAAGAATAGTTTCGACAATTTTGACATTGACAAAGCTTACTGAATTTTGACTTCAGTAGTTACTGGTTTTCATTGACAAATCAGACTTGACAGTAGTAAAGATCCAACTTTCAGAGAGCATATTTACCAAAAATTTCAGACTGGACTGTACTACTACTTCATCAGAGTCAATTAAAAGCCTAGAAGACAAATATATATATTCAAATTCACTCAGCCTTCAGGCATGGGATCCAACAGCAGCCGTTGTACTTCTATAATAAATCAAATTATCTCCTACAAATTTCAACGAAAGCGCATGGGACCTGGAAACATCAGAAAGGACTGGCACTGGCTAGTCAAAGATCAGCAAGTACACATGGATCCATATATCAAACCAATCCAATTCGTCGCTGCCAGTTCACTACCATCGATTGACTAATTTAAGATCAACCAGGAAGCAGCTTATTGCATCAGCCAATTGAATACATAGATCATCTATTACAAGGACATGTGGTGCCTTTTTCTGTTTGGCTGTGACCAATATCAAATTTTCCACTCGACAACGACACAATATCAAACAATGGTCCCATGTTCCAACTACAACCCTGAAAGCAACTTCTCTATACCCTAAGCTGTCTGAACCTACACCTATCCTTTCGTTATCAGCATTATGCTGTTGTTGCCTGGAAAACTTAATGATGCAGGAGTGTACAGAACAATATCAGGCAGCATCACTACCTGATTTATTAGCCACCCCGCTCCAAAGTGATGCACGTCAATTCATGAAAGATGTGATTTATGCTACCTAACTCCCTTGACTGCTCGGAAGTGCTAAATCATACTATGTTCTACAGCTGCAAAGCTTTCCCCATCAATGAAAATAATAAACAGGCCTCTTGATTTCTAATAAAAAAGCGCAACTGAGGTAGAACGTAGAACCAATGTTCCATGTACTCCTAGGTAGTAGATTTCTAATGGGGAAGATGAGGGCGATGAGCAACTGGAGGAGGGAGCCACGCTTGCACGAGTACCATTGACATGTAATGTGGTCTCTTCAACTATGTAGTAAGTCAGTAACTTGAGTTTGCCTGAATCAAAAAGTAATTTAATGAATCAAACAGAGGAAACTGAATATCCAAACCAGTTTCAGTCAATCAGTGGATGTACATATAGATTTGGGGGTAGAGAGGGCCAGGCGGGCAGCTCACCACGTGCTGGAGAGGAGGCAGGGGATGGCCGTCCATGCTCCTCTGGCCGCTCTCCATGGCTGCGGCCCACTCCTGGGAGAGAAGAAGCATACGCGGGGCAGGTGCATGGTGGTGGAGAAGCAGCCCGCGGTGGACCGGCCGCTGATGCGCCGCCGTGGTCACTGGGAGGAAGGAGCGGGCGAGCTGTGCGGGAGAGTGGGCCTGGAGGACAGGGAGGAGGCTCGGGGGAGCGTCGTGGAGCGGAGCAACGCGGCGGCGCGCGACCCAGAGCAGCATGGCCGGTGGCGGCACAGGAAAGTGGGCATGGGTTAGGGTTAGGAGGGAGAGAGAGAGAGATGAGGCAGGAGGAACAGGAGAGGGGGCGGCGCGAGCGCGGGCGGAGCAGACGGGCGCGGCATGGGTCGCCGGCCGGACGAAGGAGATGATGGCGGCGTGTACAGGGAGGCGGGGTTTGGAGGGAGAGTGAGGCGAGGCGGGAGGAACAGGAGGAGGTGGGCGGGGCGAGTGCGAGCGATGGCTAGGTCTTCTATCCACGGGAGCCACCCCTTTTTATACGTCTGTTCGTGAAATGACGAAAGTGCCCTCAAGTGGGCACCGAAATTACGCGTGGTGGCACGAATGAGACGGTAACTATTCATTCCAGCAGTAACTTTTTTTATCCGACGGACGAGGTCGTTCCAGGGGTCGATCCGACGGCCCAGATCCGATCAAGCCACCCGATCCAACGGCCAGGAAGCCCAAATCGCTGAGGAGCCGGAAGGAGAGCTTCTATTCTTATCTCTAGATGGTGCTGCTTCCAAGAAACTTGCCGGGAGGCGGCTTGATCACTGACAGGTCATGTGTACCCAGAACATCGTACCTCAGCAGGGCGCCATAGATGCAGAGGAAGTAGAGCGCGCCCCCAACAAGCACTGCGGGCTGATCCTCATGTAGGCTGTATCCCTTGCCATCGAGATAGATGCCGTCCGGTCCTCTCCTAACACCAGTCTCAGACGAGTAGAAGCAAGCATCCGCCTGCACCAAGTCTATGTACTCCACGCCCGCTGAGGCCATGAGGAACGTCCCATCGCTGCAGGCGCTGTGGTCGCAGCCAGGGCCCGCGGCGCAGAGCACCGCGTGCTCGCTGTAGCACTCGGGCAAATCGTCGGGGATCCGACGCTCGCGGCCAGTGATGGGATCCCAGACGACGAATTCTGAGGATCTGTAGTCGTAGAGGAGGGCGCGGCCGTGGCGGAAATCGAGCACGACGGAGGTGCGGTGGTCGGTGGCGGCGAGCGGACGGAACGCCGTGGTGGGGATGAAGCGAGCGAGGCTGCGATTTACCGGGTTGTGGAGGAAGCCGAGCACGAGGGGCGTCCCGTGGAGGTCGCGGTAGCGGCGGAAGAAGGCGGGCTCGGTGAGGGTGCGGAGCCAGGACTTGCAGACGACGGAGGCGCGCAGGAGGCCCGCGGGGTCGTCTGGCGGCAGGCGGAGGAGGACCTCGTCCACGGCGTCTGAGATCAGCTACGGTGGCGGCGCCATGGAGGGCGGATGCGAGGGTTTTGGGCGGGGATTGGTCGGGGGATTGGGCAATGGGGAGAGCCGAAAAACGAGTGAGGAAGAGGGAGGAGGACGAGTTGTCCCGTGCTGCTGCGCGCTGCCGGGTTCGAACGGGCCCCTTCTACGAGAACTGGAAGGCCCAAATAATGGAACATATCTTTTTATCTTCAAAGAAAATGGAACATTTTATTTCACAAATAAGAACATCCCGTGGACTTAGTATATCTCAAGGAAAAACATATGAAATATTTATATAGATGAAAAAAATATTAATAAAATACATTTTATTTGACAATCATGAATATTTCTTTGTGGACAGTGAGATTAATGTCAAGAAAAAGTTTCCAAAGGTAGAACATTTCTTTCAGTGAAAACAAGTAGAGTGAACCTTTTTATTTGGCACAGTGATGAAATATTTATATATATGATAAAGTTTCTACAGGTAGAACATTTCTTTCAATCAAAACAAGTACAGTGAATCTTTTTATTTTACAAGATGAACATTTTCCATTGATGTCGAAACATATTTTCAAATTATCTATTAAAAATCAAGAAAGCTAAATTACTGCCGACTGTAATTTTGCCAGTACCTCCTTGGTATCTTCCAGTGCCTCTAACCACCACGACTAGATTGAGGTTGTGACTACATTCAGATTTTGTAATTTTTGTACCTGTAAAAAACACGGTGTGATAATAAAGTGTCCTTTTTTCCCCTGTTTTTCACCGAATTTTCCTTCTTTTTCCTACTGTTTTTTCTTCATTTTAATAGTCAAATGGCTCGGCTGCTCTGTTAGTGTTTTTAGGTTGAGGCCTTTTTAACCCCAAATTTCTTGCGTTTAGTAGAAAGAACACTTACAAGAAAACACATGCATAATATTGGGTATAAAAGCTATCAGTTCATCATGATTTTTTGCTACATTTCACCATTGTATCATTCACATGGTACATACACTTTGTTGTACCCCCTTGAACACCACAATAATAATGAGGACAATTTCTCGATGAGCCAGTGAGGCGTACGAACACTATGATAACTTTTGACCCGGGAAAATTGTTGAAGTATACCCTGTAATTTCTGTGTAAGTAGCATTATAATATAGGAACTGCGGACCTGATAACTTACGTACAAATATCACGGTAACTTCGACTGCGACCCCCGGTGGAGGGGGGTGGTTGAAAACATATCCCTATAACTTGTGTCTGAAGAGCATGATAATTTACGCATCACACACCCGATAACTTATGTATTAACACAATGATAACTTTGGCAGGGGTGGGGGCTCTTGTAATACATCCTCGATAATTTCTGTGTGAATAGCATGGTGATTATGCACCGTAGACCTGATAACTTATGTGCAAGATGTCAGATAAATTTTGACTTATGAAAACAAAGTTGAAGAAACATGTTCCTGGTTATTTTTGTGCGAATTACATGGTAATTTATGCACCGCGGACCTGATAACTTACGTACAATCATGATGATAACTTCGACCCGATAACTCATGATTAAATAACATTATGATATATGCACAACTGACTTGATAACTTACTTAGTCTAGGTGTTATAACTTTTGACCCGAGGGGGGGAGGGCTTGTTGAAAAACACCCTTCGGTAACTTGTGTGTGAATAAGATAGTAATACACACACAAGAGGGCTGATAACTTAGTTAACCCAGGCTTGATAACTTTTGACTGAAAGAAGTTGTTGAAACATACCAACATGAGATCTAGTTTTGAAGGTCTCATCGCAACGAATTTTTTATGTGAAAAAGATTTTTGTATCGAAGCGACTGTTTGAGTTACAAAACATCTTTTTCTTTTTGAGTTTCGGTGAGATCCTCCCTGACATTAGCATTTTTCGTTCCCTAGGGCACACGAATGTGCTTGTGTGGAGAATGTAGAAGAAATCATTTTTTATGCCCTGGTAAGTTATGTGTAAACAACATGATAACTTACGCTCAACTGATGTGATAACTTGTGTTGCACATGCGTGGTAATTTTTTATCTGGAAAAAGTCGTTGGAACATGTTCCAACGTGGGATCTAGTTTCGAAGATCTTGTTGTGGCCGATCTTTTATGTGAAAACAATTTTTTGATCAAAGCGACGGTTTGAACTATAAAAGATTTTGAAAATTCGAAATAGGGAGAATTTAGAATGGCAACATAGTTTTGTGATCTAGTGCATATATGCATGTGCACGTGGAAAGAAAGTCGTGATAACTTACGTCGCACATGCCCGGTAACTTTTTATCTGAAAAAAGAAGTCATCGAAACATACCAACATGGGATCTAGTTTCAAAGTTCTCGTCGTGACGAATCTTTTATGTGAAAACAATTTTTTGATCGGAGCGACGGTTTGAGTTAGAAAACATTTTGAATTTTCAAATTTGATGGAATCTTGACTGATGTCAGCAATTCTGTCTTACATACATGCATGCATTTTTGAGGCATAAGTGTGCAGCGTTTCCTTCTTTCTTTCATCCAAGTAAGCCACATTTAAGAAAAGAAAGAAGGGCTTAGGGTGATTGTTTGATGGAATATAGGACTCGTACGGATCTCTTGCTACTGACCGCACGGTAGGACGTTAGTCACGTCCATTAGAAATTGGTGGGACAGTTGATTGCCAAGGATTCAAAGAAGGCGAGTAGACGTCGAAGTGGTAGACTCATCTTCACCATATAGAACATCTAGAAGGAGAAGAACGGGCCTGTTTTTACGTTCCGTTCTATGAGGTGGCGACGTTGGATTATGAGGTCATCAAACAACGATGGCGTTTTTGGGAGCCATGCCCACGGAGGACATTGAACACCTCTGCATTTTTAGTTGTTAGGGTTTTGTCATGTTACTCTTTTCCCTTCAAGTTAGGGTTTTCTCTTTTCCTCTAGTGACTGCGACGCCTAAGGCACTCATCCTCTCAAAACTTCGTCGGCGAGCCTGTGGATCCATCTCCTGCTTGCCTGCTGCTCAGGGGGTCGTCGGCAGGGATGGGGATCCCGGAGCCTCAGCCCTTGCTAATAGTCTAGGTTAGGTTTTTCTCATAGGAACGACGCTCAGGCGGATGATGGCACTTCATCTATGAGTTTGACTTCCGGGTTTCGATCCTCTTTGAGATCTTATGGAGCTCTAGCGTAGAGTGTCCTTCAAATGATGCATTATTAATTGTGCCCCCATAGGCAGAGCAAGGAGCGTCCGTATAATATTTTGTGTGTGTATGTGTACTTGAGGTGTATGTACGTCTGCTATGTCATGCACGGCGATAGACGGCACCACTGCATGCTAATTGTTCATAGTCAATCATATGCTTCCAAAGCTGAAATTTTAACGAGACGTATACCTGCCGGCACATCTGATGCCCTTCGTTTGACATCAAGATTGGTGCGTCGACTTGGAGTATAAAGATACTAAACATTTTACTGCATACTAGCAGAACACCCGTGTGTTTGCTATGGAATATCTGTCATATTATATCCAACACGCGGGCTCAATACAGAAACCCCACCCCACGACGCACCCTTATCTTTTTAAGTAGGATCCTCCCTTTCCCGTTCGGTTTCCCGCCGTAGCGGGATATTTCTTGCTGGAGCGTCCTCCTCTATGTTTTCTGAGAAAGAATAAGATATCATTATTCTCTTTAATAAAGTTTTGTCTCGTATGGAATACTATATGATTTCACCGTTTGGTTCATCAGAAACAATCTGGGACGGAAGGATTCGAACCTCCGAGTAACGGGACCAAAACCCGCTGCCTTACCACTTGGCCACGCCCCATTTCGGGTTTTATGCGACACTAATAAACACTAGTATGTTTATTTGTTATTCATCAATACCATTTCAATTACATAAAAAAGGAGGGATATTCTCTTGCTAGTATTCTACACATGCGGATAATATAGAATCAAAAAAATGCATTGATCATTACATGGAATTCTATTAAGATATTATATGAAAGTCGAATTTATTCCACTCTCATTTGAGAGTGCGAATACAAGGAGGTATTTTGTGTTTGGGAAAGTCCTAAGAAAAAAGATTTTGAATCTGCCTTTTCCTTCTTTCCCTTAAAAAAATTTGTTTGATTTACCAGTTCCGGGTATTGGATTTTTTTTGGAATAGAAAGAATGAAACTAGTACCAGCTTATCGCCAACCGTGCTTTCTACCAACTCCGCCAACCCCAGACGGGAATATTGATTGCGATTTAGCCGCACCTGAGCCCGCAACTGCTGCCTCTACTCCGCCTACTTCTTGTGCCGACTTCGCCAGCCTCGCGGGGTACCGATTTCCTCCTGCTTTGTGTGCGTGCCATTGACTCCTTTAATGGGTCGAAACCTACTTAGTTCTCATTTTTATTTCGTCTATACAAGAAAAGAAGGATTTGTGATTAGCAAGACAGAGAATTGAATAAGTAAAAAGAAAGTCGTGTGTACCCTTTACCGAAAAGCAAATATGACAGATAGGGTACGACATATTGCTTATTCCTGATTGATCTAGTTGACGACAGTTGCCTTGTTGGACCGATTGTGGATTGGAATAGAAGTTTCTTATATACAGATATTCGTGTTTACTGATTTCGCATACTGGGAATGGAACTTGATGTAACCCATTGGAAACTCTGTTTGAGACTCATTATCTGTTATATACGACAGGCTAATTAAGTCCTTCAATTTCAGAAAGGAGTCTTTCCTTACTTCCTTACACAAAACTGTTATGTTGTTATGCTGCTCTTGCAATCAAAACTTAGAATAGAAGAAAAAGAGTCAGATGACACCCACCTTATTTTCGCCATGAATTTCGATAGGGATGAAAATTTTCATATTTGCAATGGGCGTGTCCCTTGAGGCGGGACTGTGCGCACTAATCATGTTGCCGTATTTATTATTGTCTCTATATGACTACTATGCATATAGCTTTGTACAAAAATGGATCATGTTTTTCTCAGTCATATGGCAATCGACCTATGCTTCACAAATCAAATGCTTTGAAACTTGAGGATACGAATTTCAAAGGGAAGTTTTGACGCATTTACAGATGGAGTATCCGTTGAACTACAATTTACATAGTAGTGACTAAGTATTTGTTGAACTACAATTTACGTAGTACTCATAGTTATTTAATTAGGCTTACCATAGTATCCACTCAGCACCCAACTTGAATGACCATGAAAACACATTACTAATCATATTTGAATCCCAGCACTCAAAAAAACAATGCCATCTTATGGAAGGCAAATAAATTAAGTTCTAATACATTTGTATTGGCAATAGAAAAAGGCAAAGTAACACACTCGAATTACATATTAAAGATGGAAAGAGAGAATGTGTATCTCACTGATCCAAATGAAACATGCTAGTGCTACAATATCATACGCACAAAAAATGGGAAAGCGGCAGAATAGGTCGGTGCATTCAAACTATATGCATCAATTCTATTACACGCGGCCCCGTCTATCATAATATCAAGTCACGTCACCAGGCAAATGTGTATTATTGCTTCTTATCAGTAAGACAACAAGACCAGCAACTTTGAGTTTGTAAAAAGGAAAAGTATTACTATATGTTAGATAGCTAGACATCTTGCCAAATCATCAACATGCTGCTGAGGGCAAATGATTACTAAATTCAGAGCTACAAAAAAAATTAGCGTCAACAAGACTTTTGCTGAAAGAGAGATGTTCTAAATTGCATCAGAACTTGAAGGCAAAACATTACTAATTAGTTCAACAACAAATATCAAGCAGCAGATGACATATTAGATATATAATTTATCTATTCATCAACTACTTAGCAAATTAGCGTGATCCTAGAGTAGACGAGCAGCATTATTATAGAGTAGGGCATTTTATATTTAAGCCTGGATCTACAAAGTAATTATGGAGGATGATCACAATGTGTCAACTGAAGTCATAGTAGGATACAGCCAGTCAATATGTTAAAAACAACAGTGGCATAGACTAAAGCATTGATAATCAAGACATCTCCATGTGCTCAAAGAATTGAGATCTAGAGGGAGATGGCCGTTAGAGACAGTGGGGGAAGAAGGACAGGAAGATTGCCTATGACGCACGAAACTCCTGATAGGCAAGCGGTCGTGATGGCATGCTACAGGAGTGTTCCCAACTCCTACAAAATAGAAAAACAGAGTGCTTTAGTAGATGAAACATTCAATTTGAGTTCAAAATTGTTACATAGACTCATGCAAGTTCCCTACTCTAGTTAACATGTAAAATCTAAAAGCCAAACTCTTTGATTGAGAACGTACATGTGCCTCCAGTATTAGTAATATGAGTGAACAGTGATATTATATACAGAAGGTACTCGCATATTTTTATTTTCATAAAGAAACATAATGAAAACCAGAGAGTGCCTGCTAAAACAAGGGCAAATATACACTATAAAAGGTCTTCCTTGCATGAGTTACTAACACTACACCATCACAACAGTGATGTCAGACATGAAGTCATGTCTTATTTTGTATAATCACCCAATAGTTCTATTGCAATGTCTGGGATTCAAACTCTCTGGGTACATAGAAGACTAGTCAACAATAAATAGTGACACTAGTAGAAAAAGAGGCAAATCTGAGACACATTAGTGCCGGTTCTATTTTGAGCCGGCACTAATGTATCCATTTGTGCCGGTTCCAATGGCTAGCCAGCCGCTCTCATTAGTACCGGTTCGTGGCGAACCTTTAGCACCGGTTCGTGCCACAAACCGGTACTAAAGAGAGTGGTGGCAGGATGTTGTCAGTCTGGGGCCCGTCCAGCACCTTTAGTACCGGTTCGTGGCACGAACCGGTACTGAAGGTCGACGTACATAAACCCTTCGTCCACCCAAGCCACTCTGTTCTTCCCCTTTCCCCTCACTTCCTCTGTTCTTCCCCTCTCTTCCTCGAGCTCCTCACAAATTTTGCCCAAAATTTGTCAAGATTTGAAGGCCCACATCCATTCAAATGATCACAAAGGTTAGCAACTTTGTCCTTTCAACTCTCATTGCTAGATTAGCTCTTGCAATGCTTTGTATAGTGATTAATTTGGGAGGAATTATATTTGCTAGTATTTGATTTATATGCAATTTGAGGTCAAAAATAACACTTAGTTTGCATATGTAGGTGTGGTTTACTTAGTGCCTTCTAAATCTCCGTCGTAACCACCGTCGATCGCCCGCACCGTCCCGTCGCCGGCACCACCTTGTGGTGAGGCTCTTGTTCATGAATGTTTTACATTACCAAATTGATGTTTGTGTGATTTGGATATATAGTTACTCGTATAATTGTCTTACCCGTACGTTGTTTGTTATACATAGTGCCATGGTTTTGATATCCATCCCCGTCGGCCCTCGTCCTTGTTATTATTCGGATGTGGTATATTCTCTTTTAAAACTAGTTGTTGCATTTTGTGTTTATGACAAATTATGCCCATCAAGTTGACATAGATATTTTTATCTAGGAGGTATGTGAACCGGAAATTCCAACCGACCCTATTGTCGAGAGGTTAAATTTAGTTGAAAGAGAAAACAAGTATTTGAAAGAAAAATTGAAAAGAATTGAGGGGGAGAAGATGGAATTGGAGTTGCATGTTGCCGATGTCGTCGATGATCACAAGATCAAGATGGAGAAAATGCGGTTGATGATTAGAAAGATTAGAAAATATGCCATTGATAGTGTGGCTTGGTATCATTATGCTGTTGGATCAATTGTTACCTTAGTTGCGATCTTGATCGCATTTGTTGTTGCATTTAAATTCTTTAACTAGAGAGTTATTTGTACATTGCATTTAATTAAGTGTTTATATGAACTTTATGTATGAACTTGTATTAATTTGGTCTATTCGGTGTTGTGTATAATGAAGATATGAGCCGACAATGGATGTATGATGACCGATGATCTCCCGGGTTTATTAATGGCGCGCATACTTTTCTGCTTGCCGCTGAGGCAAATAAGCGGGCGAATGGTTTTATGCCTTGTCCATGTGCTGGCTGTAAGAATGGTCACAATTACTCTAGGTCAAGAACCATTCACGTCCACCTATTTGAGTCCGGTTTCATGCCCCACTATAATGTTTGGACCAAGCACGGAGAAAGAGGGGTTATGATGGAAGACAATGAAGAAGAAGAGCACGACTACATCTATCCTGGCCATGGGTTCCCTGAATACGATGATACAACAATGGAGGAAGAAGCTGAGCCGGCAATGCGGGAACAAGCTTAAGAAGAGGCATCAGATGAGTCCGCTGATGATCTAGGTCGGGCCATTGCCGATGCAAAGAGAAACTGCGCAAGTGATTTGGAGAGAAAGAAGTTGCAGCGCATGTTAGAGGATCACAAGAAATTGTTGTACCCGAATTGCGAAGCTGACAAAAAAAAGTTGGGCACCACACTGGAATTGTTGCAATGGAAGGCAGAGAATGGTGTATCTGACAAGGGATTTGGAAAGTTGCTGGTAATGATAAAGAATATGCTTCCAAAGGACAACGAATTGCCCGAGAGTACGTATGAAGCAAAGAAGGCTGTCTATCCTCTAGTGTTAGAGGTGCAGAAGATACATGCATGCCCTAATGACTGCATCCTCTACCATGGTGCGTACGAGGATTTGAATGCTTGCCCGGTATGTGGTGCATTGCGTTATAATTAAGATCAGTCGCGATGACCCTAGTGATGTCGAGGGCGAGCGCCCCAGGAAGAAGATTCCTGCCAAGGTGATGTGGTATGCTCCTATAATACCATGGTTGAAACGTTTGTTCCAAAATAAAGAGCATGCAAAGGTGATGCGGTGGCACATAGAAGACCGTAAGAAAGATGGAAAGTTGAGAGTACCCGCTGATGGTTCGCAGTGGAGAAAAATCGAGAGAAAGTATAGGGAGGTGTATGCAGGTGACCCAAGGGACGTATGGTTTGGTCTAAGCGCAGATGGCATTAATCCTTTTGGGGAGCAGAGCAGCAACCATAGCTCGTGGCATGTGACTCTATGTTTGTATAACCTTCCTCCTTGGTTGTGCATGAAGCGGAAGTTCATTATGATGCCAGTGCTCATCCAAGGCCCTAAGCAACCTGGCAACGACATTGATGTGTACCTAAGGCCATTAGTTGAAGGACTATTACAGCTGTGGAATGGAACAGGCGTACGTGCGTGGGATGAGCACGGACAGGAAGAATTTGACCTAAAGGCGTTGCTGTTCGTGACCATCAATGATTGGCCTGCTCTCAGTAACCTTTCATGACAGACAAACAAGGGATACCGCGGATGCACGCACTGTTTGGATGATACTGACAGTATATATTTGGAGAGTTGTAGGAAGAATGTGTACCTGGGACATTGTCGATTTCTTCCGAGCAGGCATCCCGTAAGAAAGAAAGGCAAGCATTTCAAAGGAGAGGCGGATCACCGGACGAAGCCTCGCCACCGTACTGGTGCTGATGTACATGATATGGTCAAGGATTTGAAGGTACTCTTTGGAAAGGGTCCTGGTGGACAACCTGTTCCGAAGGACGCTGACGAACGCACGCCCATGTGAAAGAAGAAATCTATATTTTGGGACCTGTCCTATTGGAAAGACCTAGAGGTCCGCTCCGCAATCGACGTGATGCACGTGACGAAGAATCTTTGCATGACCCTGCTTGGCTTCTTGGGCGTGTATGGGAAGACAAAAGATACACCAGAGGCACGGGAGGACCAGCAACGTATGCACGGAAAAGACGGCATACATCAGGGTCAGGCCAGCTACGTTCTTACCAAAGAAGAGAAAGAAATCTTCTTTGAATGCCTGCTCAGCATGAAGGTACCGTCTGGCTTCTCGTCGAATATATATAAAGGGAATAATAAATATGGCAGAGAAAAAGTTTCAGAACCTAAAGTCTCATGACTGCCACATGATTATGACGCAACTGCTTCCAGTTGCATTGAGGGGGCTTCTACCGGAAAACGTTCGGTTAGCCATTGTGAAGCTATGTGCATTCCTCAATGCCATCTCTCAGAAGGTAATCGATCCAGAAATCATACCAAGGTTACAGAATGATTTGGTGCAATGTCTTGTCAGTTTTGAGTTGGTGTTCCCACCATCCTTCTTCAACATCATGACGCACGTCCTAGTTCACCTTTGCGAAGAGATTAACGTTTTGGGTCCTGTATTTCTACACAATATGTTCCCCTTTGAGAGGTTCATGGGAGTCTTGAAGAAATATGTTCATAACCGTGCTAGGCCAGAAGGAAGCATCGCGAAGGGCCATGAAAATGAGGAGGTCATTGAGTTTCATATTGACTTTATTCTTGACCTTAAGCCGATTGGTGTTCCCGAATCGCGGCATAAGGGCAGACTAGATGGAAAAGGCACGCTAGGAGGGGATCAAATAATATGTACGGACGGGCATTCTCTCACTGAAACACACTACACAGTTCTATAGAATTCCGCCTTGGTGGCTCCGTATATGGAGGAACACTAGAATTTTCTACACTCCAAACACCCGGAGAAGTCTGACGACTGGATTACACGTGAACAAATGAGGACTTTCGCCGGTTGGTTGCAGAAACGTGCCATGCACGATGGCGATATTGAAGATGACCTATACTCACTGTCCCAGTTGCCATCTTCGAATATAATGACTTTCAAAGGGTACCAGATAAATGGGAATACATTTTACACGATCGCCCAAGATAAGAAGAGCACCAACCAAAACAGTGGTGTCCTCTTTGATGCAACAACCAACACGGGAAAGGAAACATATTGTGGTTACATAGAGGACATATGGGAACTTAACTATGCAGGTGGTTTGAAGGTCCCTTTGTTTCAGTGCAAATGGGTCAATATGACACGAGGCATGGTAACGGAAGACCCGCAGTACGGAATGACAACAGTGGATCTCAACAATCTTACGTATGCAGAAGAACCATTCATCCTAGCCAATGATGTAGCGCATGTTTTTTTGTGAAAGACATGTCTACCAGGCCAAGAAAAAGAAAAGATAAGGAAGCGAATGGATCATACGACGAGCCAAAGCGCAACATAGTTCTTTCAGGTAAAAGAAACATCGTGGGAGTGGATGACAAGACAGACATGTCAGAAGATTATGAAAAGTTTGATGAAATTGCTCCATTCGCAGTGAATATTGACCCGAGCATCCAGTTAAACAATGAAGATTTTCCATGGCTACGGTGCAAAGGGACACACGCGAAGAAAAAGTTTCACACCCAAAGATCCGGGATGTGATCGGCTTCACTATCATCACTTTCTTCTGTGTTTCACACCCAGGAGGGAATCTCTGTAATAGTTAGGGTAGTTATGTGTTTTGGCATTTGAAACGCGAAGAAATTTTATGTGCAAATAAATTCTTTCATGCATTTACTATCTCTTTCGAAGTATCAGGGTTTCGGACGAAAACTCATCTGTTACAAAAGCATTTCATTTTTTCGATAACCTAAGCATTACCAAATTGAATATAATGATAAAACACAAAAATATTAAACATAAGAAAAAAGAATCACTGAAAAATATTTTTTCAAAGTTAAGTTATTCACAAACTAGTGATTCACACAAATTTCAAATAATTCAAAATTTAAACTATTCAAATTTGAAAACTACCGGCACTAACAGAAAGTTTGTATTTTTTTGTACCTAAAGCAAAAATATTCAGAAAGAAACTCTAAATGAAGCAAAAAACAACTCAAAACTAAATAAAACAAAAATAAATAAAGAAAAAAATTAAGAAAATAAAAAAGCCCGCCTACTGGGCCAAAGCGGCCTGCATATGACTAGAAACACAACCTTCTGTTGGTCCGGGATGCAGGCCCGCAAAGGCCCAGTAGGCCCACAGGGTAGCATTGAACAGGTAGGCCCAGTAGGCCTGCTTAGGAGAGGAGCTCAAGAGAGCTACCGCATTGGGGCTTATAAACAAGTGTAGTAGCCCTTCGACTAGCGAGGTGGGACTAAACTTGCCGCACCGCACTGCGCCAGCGCACCCCTTTAGTACCGGGTCGTGGCACCAACCGGTACTAAAGGGGGGTCTTTAGTACCAGTTGGAGCCACCACCCGGTACTAAAGGTGGGCACTTCCCGCCGCTTGGCCTGGCCAAAACAGACCTTTAGTACCGGGTCGTGGCACCAACCGGTACTAAAGGTTCATCCTATATATACAACAGTTGAAAAAATTTGCTTTCCCTCTCTGTTTCTTCCCTCCGTCGCGCCGCCCTGCCCGGATCGACGCCGTCCCCATCGACGTCGCCGCCCCCGCCCCTCGTCGCCGACCCCGGCCGTCCCCGCCCCTCGTCGCCGCCCCCGTCGACGTCGCTGCCCCGGCCGTCCCTGTCCCCGTCGCCGCGCCCCGGCCGCCTTGTCGCCGCGCCCCGCCCCGTCATCGCCGGCTCGTCCCGTCGTCGCCGCCCCGTCTTGTCGCCCCGTCTCGTCGCCCCGTCTCGTCGCCCCGTCGCTTCGCCGCCCCGTCCCGTCGCCCCGTCCACTACAGGAATCAGCTACTTTGCCATCTGCCACAGCGGACGGCAAAGGCATGGATGGCGGACGGCAAAGGTCTTTGCCGTCCGCGGCGGACGGCAAAAGTGGACGGCAAAGTATGGGATGGCTAAGAGCTACGTTGCCGTCTGCTTTGGGCGGCTGACGGCAAAGGAGCCTTTGCCATTAGCAGCCGACGGCAAAGAATGCAGACGGCAATAAATGCGTTGTTACTTCTGTTAGGTGGTTAACGGCAAGCCTTTGCCATCGGCCGCTGACGGCAAACTTCGTAAGGCCTTTGCCGTCAGCCACTGTAGGCAAACTGACCAAATTGGTCATCCTCCCAGGAAGCATAGTTGCCTGCCACGTGGCCTCTTTTTCCGTCCGCTGCTGATGGCAAAGAGCCCTTTGCCATCGGTGGCAGACGGCAAAGAGCCTGCATATTGGCTTTTTTCCCCTGTTTTTTTAAATCCAACAATTTTCACAGCAAATATATATGACATATATAGATATATTTCACAGGGCTATTTAACAGCACATAAGTTTCATCATACATACATCTATAGCAAGTTGCACATACACATAAGTTGCAACCATTAGGAAGTTGCACATACATATTACAATGCAAAGTTTCATCAAGATAGCAAGTTCCATCATAGCAAGCTATAAGAATACTAGAAGAGAATGAAATAAAAAACAAGCACTCCATCATAGCAAGCTAGCTTCCGAGAAGTGAATGAAATCTGCAAAATGGCAAATAAGGAAGTTAGGAAAAGGTGACTAGAAGAAGAAGACTAGAAGAAGAAGCACGCCATCATTTGTGAGGTAACTTAGGTGAAATGGATCGTTTATGAGCTAACTTAGGTAAAATGCATCATTTTAGAGCTAACGTAGGTAAAATGGATCGTTTATGAGCTAACTAAGCTAATTATGCCATTTTTTACATAAGTAAGGTAAGTACATGTCATTATTGAGCAAACCTAGTTAACTAAGCATATTATAACTAACTTAGGTCATTTTGGAGGAAACAAAGCTAAGTATAGATTGTTTTAGAGCTAACTTAGGTAAAATGGCTGGTTTTGGAGGTCAGTAAGCTTATTAAGTCATTTTGCAGGAAAAGAAGCTAACTCTAGGTCATTAAGGTAAGAATATTGGATGAAATAAAGCTAAGTCTAGGTCTTTATGCATTTGTTAAGCAAAAAACTAGAGAAACTTACCTTGATCATGGAGGTGTGGGAGCGGGCTGGCTCATGCCAGTAGCTGGAGAAGGATCGTGTGATGCTTGTGTGGAGTTACGCTGCACCAAAGATCATTTCCAATGTTTCGTTAGCATGATGACACTCAAATGTTAAGACTAGCAAGTAACGTCCATTCAAATTAAACTCACCGTGGTCTCAGGAGCAATCTCTGGATCAATGGCTATGGAGCCACGGGACCTCCCGCCACTAGATATCATCACCTGCTCTGGATTGTAGGGAATCTGGCTCGGGTTAAACTCCTCCCCTTTCCTCGCCTTCCCCTTGACTTGCTTGTAAGAGGCAGTGTGGGCCATGGCATACAGGTCGTACCCCTCTGGCACCTTATCCGTCTTATTGTAGCATGCCTGAAAGAGAGAAACAAAGTAAATTAGTAATTAAAGGGCTCAAGCTAGCATGATGAATGAATTGCATTAATCATGAAGCAAACCACATACCCAATTCCGCCCGAACTGATATAAGCTGGAGCTACCTTGATGGTGTGGCACACCTTCAATTTGGGCACGTTTGTCCTTGGCCTCAGTCGGCTCCCCTTCCATCTTTCAACACCTGCCATGACAAAGAGTAAACGAAATTAGTACAACATAAAAAAATACCGACATGAATAATAATATGTATATCACTTAAGTGTATCATCATCAAGTACAACATAAAAAAATTGAATACCTGACACTACTAATAATCTCGATCAGTATCATCAATAAATGCATAATCATCATCATCACTATAATCAATGACGGGCTCATAGGGTTCAGTGGCATCAACATGTGGAAGGCCACCTTTACGTAATCGGTCAAGCATTGAGAGGTCGTCCGCAGCAGTAACCTCTTCTTGTTCCGGCTCTTCTTGTTCCTCCTCTGGGGTGATGTGGGATTCACTGTCGCTGTCTACTTCAATGTTTTGGGGTGAAGTATACCGGTTCTTGAAACGCTTTTTGGAAAGACGTGTCTCTTGGAAGAATTCTCCTTCATATGTGTCTGGGTTATAGTCTTCATAATCCTCTTCCTTTGGGGGAGATAGTCTAGCACGTGGCGGCACTTCATAAACGACATCCCAACCTTTCAGATTTGGATTAGTTTGGCAGGCCCAGGGTAGATAGAATACTTGGGTCGCCTGTTGAGCCGTAATATAGACATCAGGAACATCTAAATGGGTGCTTTGGTTGATTTCAACTAGCCCTATATGTTCATGAGTCCTTCTAGTCTCCTTCGGCTGAAACCAATAACATTTGAAGACTACGACATTCGGTGGGTTTTCACCA
This sequence comes from Triticum aestivum, assembly GCF_018294505.1. Taxonomy (NCBI): domain Eukaryota; kingdom Viridiplantae; phylum Streptophyta; class Magnoliopsida; order Poales; family Poaceae; genus Triticum; species Triticum aestivum. Next base: position 58,432,538 of record NC_057810.1, on the reverse strand, counting down.
TAGAATAGAAGTTCATAAATTGCTTCAACTCTCCCATAATACTCGGTACCTCCTTCGCTGATAGCAGATACACAACAATTTGTAGACTTTCGGTCGGCCATAGATAGCTCTTTGCCATAGGTACGAAAACGATACCCGTTGATGTCGTATTTGTCAAATGAACGGACCTTATAGTCAAAACCATTAGCGACTTGTCTCAATTCGGCGTCCATAGACTCTGAATTAGCCTACAAGTTTAATATGAAAGGATTGTTGCATTACACACAAATTAGCGAATGAAATGAAATTGTCTAATAGAATTTACCGTTTGTTTGAACCAAGAGATGAAACCGGGATAGCCGCCTCCTTGCTTTGCGAGAAGCTCATACTCTTCGACGGAATCCTTTTGGATCACCGCTCCATACGAGAATAGGGCGACGTATCGACTGTATGAAATATCCAGGAATAAGAGCAGTTCAAACGGAAATAGAAGTTGCGAAACAATGTACCGAGAACTTACTCGATGTACGGCCGCACTTCTATCAGGTTGTTGAAGATATACAATGAAATGGTACGCCATTCTTCGTTATCCAAAGATACTGGATTTGAAACACTGGCTGGTGCGAGATTCCCTTTGAATAGGCTGAGGTTGGATCCACCCTTTTTAGGCTCGTCAGCATTGTACCGAGGCTTCGGATTATGCAAATGACGATTTTTGGTTTCGTAGTGTGCTGTCACGAAGTTTGCCGCCTCCTCAGTGATGAATGCCTCAGCCATAGACGCTTCAATTCTACGTTTATTTTTACATTTTTCTCGAAGCGTCTTCTGCATCCTCTCAGTTGGGTAGCACCAACGATTTTGCACGGCCCCCCCCAATCTTGCCTCGGTCGGGAGATGCAAAATCAAATGCTGCATTGGATTAAAGAAGCCCGGTGGAAAGATCTTCTCTAACTTGCAGATCAACTCTGGCGCCAACTCTTCCATTTCTTCTAGCACGCCAGGCGATAGTTCTTTCGCACAAAGAACACGGAAGAAATAGCTGAGTTCTGCCAGTACTAGCCATTCATCCTCAGGGATGAAGCCACGCAACATCACCGGCATTACCCGCTCAATCCATATGTGCCAATCATGACTCTTGAGACCAAATATCTTCAATTTATCAAGACTCGCTCCCCTCTTTAGATTCGCTGCATACCCATCGGGGAACATCAACTGCATTTTCACCCACAAGATAATTTCCCTCATAGCTGGCCTTCCAAGATTGAACCATGCCTTTGGCTTCGTCCAGTTCTGCTTTCCTTTCGGTTCTTTCATGTTTTGTAACGGCCTATCACATAGCGCCTCCAGATCGACTCTAGCCTTAGTATTATCCTTTGACTTCCCATCTATGCCGAACAATGTACCAAAAAGTGCCTCGGCGATATTCTTCTCAGTGTGCATCACGTCGATGTTGTGTGGGCAAAGGAGGTCTTTGAAGTAAGGCAGATCCCATAAGCATGTTTTGTGAGTCCAGGCGTGCTCAGAATTATACCCCTTGAAGTACCCTGGACGCTCTGGATCTGGCTCGAGAGCGTTTAACTGATCCAGGGTCTGTTGGCCTGTCAACGCAGGTGGTGCAGAGTTTTTTACAACTCTACCTCTGATGAAGTTCTTCTTGTCTTTCCTGAACTTATGGCGAGGATCCAGGAACTGTCTATGCATGTCGAAGCAAGAAAACTTGCGACCGGCCTGAAGCCAACGAAACTCAAGAGCTCCCTTGCATGTGGGGCACGGGAACCTTCCATGCACACACCAGCCAACGAATAGCGCATACGCCGGCAAGTCATGCGTCGAGTACATGTACCAGACACGCATTATGAAGTTTCGTTTGCTATAGGCGTCGTATGTCTTGAACCCATTATCCCAGGCTTCTTGCAATTCGTCCTTAAGCGGCTGCATGTACACATTCATATTTTTCCCCGGATAGTTGGGCCCTGGAATTATCAACGTCAGGAAAATGTTCTTTCTTTGCATAATCTGTCCGGGGGGGGAGATTGAGTGGAAAGACAAATACGGGCCAACAACTGTATTGGGCTGCCGTCATACCAAACACACTGAACCCATCGGTGCTGATGCCGACTCGAGGATGCCTCGGATCTGCCGCTTTGTCAGCATGTAATTCATCAAACTTTTTCCACGCAACACCATCCGATGTGTGTACCATCATCAGATTCCCATCTGCATCTAGTTCGGTTCTTTTGCCTGTTTTGTGCCATGTCATCTGTCTGGCCGTCTCTTCGACCATGAAAAGACGTTGAAGTCTTGGTACGATTGGCATATACCGAAGAACACTAACAGGGATTTTGGTCTGTGTCTTCTCACCCATACCGTTGTCTACCACAATATACCTGGAAGACTTGCAAATGGGACAATAGTTCAAGTCCGCATAGTCAAGCCTAAATAAGGCACATCCTTTCTCACAGGCATGTATCTTCTCATAGGGCATCTTCAGTGCACGGAGGATTTTGTCCGACTGGTACAGGTTTGCAGGCATTACATGGCCTTTGGGTAGAAAGCGTCCAAATACTGTCATAATTGCGTCATAGCATTCTCTGCCCAAGTTGAACTGAGCCTTCAAAGCCATTACTTGTGAGATGGCATCCAACTGACAAAGCTCAGTGTGCTCGTGGAGCGGACGTTTTGAAGACTCCAACATTTCATTGAAGGCCTTTGCAGATTCCTCCATCTCCTCGTCCGAATCCCGAGCATCATCATAGTCTTGCACCATGTTTTCCATCCCGGTACCATGCTCGTCGGTGCGACGATGATCCACCTCAGCTCGGTCACGTTGGGCAGACTCACCATGAAATGTCCACACCGTATAATCGGGCGTAAAACCATTCTTCTGCAGGTGTTTACCCATTTCAGCCTCTGTCCTCTTTTCCCAATTGCCGCATCGGAAACAGGGGCACCAAGTTTTCCTCTGGCCATTTGCAAATGCGGCTTGCACAAACCCCTTGGTTTTTGTGAACCATTCAGCGCTCCATTTGTTCTGACCAGTGTGACCGGTATACATCCACGCACGATCACTCATCTTGACTTTCAGAGCTACTGGACACACAACAATTATATATATAATTCACCATGTATATATTCATCAGTTGATCTACTTTGTCAATTTTATTACGTCCATGCAACCTACACTCTAATAGGTAATGATAGGTCCTAATCCCACCCGAGTATGTGTAGATTGGGTTCATTTTCCCATGCTATGCTCCGGATCCGACGCAAAATTTCGGCAGCACCTCCCCGCTGTTCTCCTGATACACGTCTCTGCAATAAACAGAGAGGATGTGTACCCGGAGAACAACAGGGGAGGCACTGACGAAATTTATGCGTCGGATCCGGAGCAAAGCATATGGGAAAACGAACCCAATCTACACATACTCGGGCTGTCCATGGATAGTGTTGGACAATTCGAAAGAATCAAGGTTATAAATATGCAAATGCATGCATATTTATAACTATGACGCTTTCGAACGGGAGACACATATTGGTTACGCATACTGATGATTCAAGACACATATATAGCTAGCTATCAAGTTTCATCGGCACGAACACCGGAACAGAGCAAATAATTAATGGGGGAGGAGGACATGTCATTTGTGCTCACCCACGAATGAAGGGGCAGAGCTCGTCAAACGCACGGCGAGGTCGTCGAACACCAAACCTCGCAGCGGTGAAACAACTGCACATTTAAATCAACCTGATCAACACAATTATATATGATGTTTTTCATAACAAAATCGAAAAATATATGACCTAACTAATAATTCACAAATATAAGACCCTGTCGGCCTCGGGGGGTCGGGTGTCGGGGTGTCTGGGTGTCGTGTCGTTGTCGGGGTGTGGTGTCGGGGTCGGGGTATCGGGGTCAGGGGTCAGGGGGTCGGGGTGTCGGGGTCGGGGTGTCGGGGTCAGGGGGTTCAGGGGGTCGGGGTGTTTCCTTCTATCCTTCTTCTTCTTTCTTTCTCTTCTTCTTCTTCCTTCCTTTCTTCTTCTTCTTCTTTCATCTTTTTTCTACTTTTTTACTTCTTTTCGTTTCTTCTTTTCTTCTTCTTCTACTTCTTCTACTTGTTTTCTTCTTCTTCTTTTTTCATCTTTCTACTACTTCTACTTCTTCTACTTCTTCTAATTCTTTTCTAACACTAACACTAACACAATCTAGCACTAACAATTAAACAACAAAAAATGAAAAAACTGAAAAAAAAGTAGTAGTCCCTCACCGGAGCAATGGGATGGTCGGCGGGGGGGGGGGGGGCACCGGGCGGCGGGGGCGGCGGCGGGTGGCGGGGCGACGGGGCGTCGGCGGGTGGGGTGGGGGCGGAGGAGTGGTGGGGCGACGGGCCAAGGGTGCGGGGGCGGGGGCGGCGCCGGGCGGCGGGTGGCGGAGGGGTGGTGGGGCGACGGGGCGTCAGCGGGTGGGGTGGGGCGGAGGGGTGGTGGCGCGATAGGCCAAGGGTGCGGGGGCAGGGACGGCATCGGGCGGCAGGGGCGGGGGCGGCGCCGGGCGGCGGGGGCGGCGGTGGATCTAGCTAGGGCGGGGCGTCGGGGAGGAGAGAGGAAGAGAAGGGAGAGTAACGGGCGAGGGGTGGCATCCATTAGTTACTCGGCTCTTTGCCGTCCGCCACTCTTTGTCGTCCGCCGTTATCTCTCTTTGCCGTCCGCTAGCAGACGGCAAAGAGGTGGGGGTGTTAAGTTTTTCTAAAACGGGCGGGTGGGTGGGGGCCACCTCCCTCTTTGCCGTCAGCTGGCTGGCGGCAAAGATTCTTTGCCGTCAGCTGGCGGACGGCAACAAAATGGCTCATGGCAAAGAGGTTCTTTGCCGTTCGCCGTTTCTTTGCCGTCTGCTTTACGGTAGCTGATGGCAAAGAGCTTTTTTGCCGTCCGCTAGCGGACGGCAAAGATCTGGCAGATGGCAAAGTAGCTGATTCCAGTAGTGGTCGTCGCCTCGCCGGTGAGCTCACCCCAGCCGCCATGCATGTTCACACACACACACACATTACACACTACACACACACACACATTATAGAATTTTAGTTATAGAATTTTTTCTGTTTTTTAGTTATAGAAATGTTAGAAATTATTCTGTTTTGTAGTTATAGAAATATTTTTAGAAATGTTAGTTATATAGAAATGTTATACATTTTTCCTGTTTTTTAGTTATAGAAATATTAGAAATGTTATAATTTTTTCCTGTTTTTTAGTTATAGAAATATTTATAAAAATGGTAGCAATTTTTCTATTTTTTAGTTATAGAAATATTAGAAATGTTAGTTATATAATCAGAAATGTTAGAAATTTTAGAATTAGTTTTAGTTAGATGAATTAGATTAATGTCAAATTGTTAGAATTTGCATATAGAATGTTAGATTAATGTTACTTTTTGCGGGCATATAGTATTTGTTCTCGACGATATGCCCGGCCCGCATCCTCGCCGTCGACCCGTTCGTGACGACGTCATGCTTCAGAGGACCCATGTCCGGGACTGGGCTCCGCCGGGCTGGCACTGGGAGGTGCTACCTGGAGGGGCGCGCCGCTTGGCGAGGAACCCGGCCTCGGTTCCCATCGTCGATCCTGATCTCCTTTGGTGGCGTTTGCGTGGGCCACATTCGGTGCAGAGGCAGCCGGCCCCGCCGGAGGTGGTGCGTCACCGTGTTAGGGAGGAAGACGAGCACGTCCATCGCTACATGGCTGCTATGGACGACGTCAGGTTCTCCACTACTTGGCAGGTTCTTTGGGCAGATGACCGGAGATATGATCCTATGATGGTTCCTTCTCTTTGGGTGTCCACCGCCCGCGCCCCAGGAACCGCGAGTGGCGCCCTAGATTCTTCTGTAGTACTCGATCTTTATTAGGTACCTAGCCAGTGATGTATTCGATATATAATATTCGAGACGCTTTATTCGAGATTATATATATTATTCGAGACGATGATGTATTCAATATTATATATTAATCGAGAGGATGCATATATATTATGTACTATATGATTCAGTTTTTCCTTATTGATTGCATCCATGCATTGTAATTTGAATATTAATTTGTTCTATATTTCTTCTGTATTAGTTAAATAAAAGCTATGGCGGACAATACCGGCATAGACAGAGAAGAGGAATTGTTCGACATCATACGCAGCCCTGGCAGGCTAGATGATCTGAATGAAGTAGATGACGGATCCCAATATCTGAAAAATACCGGAGAGGGTGATGAAAAGATATTCGATCTCGACGACCGAGCCGATGAAGTCATGAACTATGATTCTGATTATGATGACACAAACAATGTTTATGATGACACAGAGAATGCTGATCTTCAAATAACAAAGACTACCGGCGAGGTATATTTATATAAGCAGGCATCTGGTGATCATCACATGTTTTTTTATTTTAAGATATATGAATGAATCGATCTTCCTTCTTTTAGCCCTCCGGATCGAGCAAATCTGCTTCTACAGACAGCAGGACAAAGCGAGGCCCGGGAAGATTGTTGAAGGACGGTGTAAAGTACAACATCGACTCCGTCAAACCTAGTGGCGAACCCCGATCGTCTAAGGACATTGCAAACAAGTGGACTCGTCAGTGCGGAGTTCTTGTGAAGGACAAACTCCCGATCTCCATTCAAGAATGGAAAGAGCCAAAGACTAAACGTCCAGGTGTTACTTGGGTCGACGACAGAGCCAAACAAGACCTTTGGGATTCTCTGATGGAACATTTCACCCTACCAGATTATTTCACTAAAGCAGATGTGGACAAAGTGAAGGGCGCTGCTCTTAAGAAGATGGCAATTGCATTCAACACCCACAAGAAAACTGTATGGGACAACTACCTCGCTGCAGAAAGGAAGACTCCAGAATTCAAGGGAACACTGGAGAAGCAAAGAGAACACTGGGACGCTTCGTGAAATTCAAGGATTCAAAAATATCTAAGGAACAGTCGATAAAAAACAAGGCCAATGCCGCAAAAAAGACGCAGTTTCATAGGCTGGGTCCAGGTGGCTACGCGGTGGGAGTGCCTAAGTGGGATAAGTCTGAGCAAGAGATGGAGGGTGCAGTGGTCACTCCGATTACTAGGAGCTGGCCCCCCAGGTGCAGAACTTGGTTCTATGCGCATGGGGGGGCGTTGGACCCAAAGACATGCCTGGTTTTGAAGAAGGCAAGTCTAAAAGGAGCCGAACAAAAGATACTTGATGCAATAGAAGAAGCTCGAGTGGGGGTGTTCACGCCCAACAGAGTGAACGACGAGCTTACGCGTGCCCTGGGAAATCCTGAACACCCAGGAAGAACACGAGGCATGGGCGTTATTCCCTGTTATGAGGGCTTTTCGGACTGGAATGACGACTACAGGTCCCGTGTAAGAAATAAGATGGAGGAGGAGGAGAAGAGGAAGCTAGAGGAGGAGCAGAGGAAGAAGGACGCAGAACGCCTTCAAGGCCTAGAAGCAAGGCACGCGGACTTGGCACTCAAATTCCAGCAGCAGCAGCAGCAGATCGACTCACTTAGCCAGGAAAGGGGGTCTCAGCAGTGGCAGCAGCAAGCGGATGATTGTCCATTATTGGATAGCGCCGTACCATCCATGTCGAGAAGGAGTGTTGGTTCTGCCCCGAGCGACACACTATTGGATACATACCACCCTGTGGATGACATCATAGAGAACAGTAACTGTGAGCTACACTCCAAAATGAAGAACATATCCATGAATATGGCGGACGGCGTTGCTTTCACAATTACCCCTGAAGCAACCTTCCATTGCATCCCGATTCCAGAGGGCTATGCTCATGTCATGGTTGATGAAGTGGTGGAGCCATATTCGATGCTAGTACTTGACATTGCTGGAGGTGACGGCGAGCGCACACTGGGAGATGCCGTACATCGTATCATCCTATGGAGAAAGGATTGCATCATCTTTCCAAGTCCACCGACATCGCTCGTCTGCCGACTCCTCCTCGAAGTCCGCCACCGAGTCAGCAGACTCCCGCTCCACAAATGCGTGAGCCGACTCCTCCTCGAAGTCCACCACCTCCTCCAAGTCCTCGAACGCTCGAGCAGACTCCTCCTCCTTCATGTCCGGAACAGCGTCAGGCCACTCCTCCTACTTCAAGTCCGGCACAGCGTCAGCCACGTCAGCCGTCTCCGCCATCTCAGCAATCGCAGAAGAGACACGCCGCAGCTATGGTGCGTAGCGGTAGAGTCGAGATAGTACAGGAAGTACAGGCGGAGACAAGCGATATAAATATGGTCCAAGCCTCGCTCCTCTTCCTCAGAGGCCTTACGACATGACCAAGGAGCAAAACGCAGCCATAGTGCAGGCCCAAGTGGACGCCCATTTTGGACCGAAACCGGCACCGCCGCCAAAGGAGAAAGTGCCTGAGAAAACGATTGACGACTTCATTCGTATGGCTAGAGCACCAGCTCCCAAGCCTGTTGACTCAGACTATGAGTGTCAAATCAGGAAGCTATATCGAGCACGGCTACAGAAGGAAGCGAGCTCAAGCTCGAGCCAACAAGCAGTTGGCAAAAAATGCGGGAAAATCGTTCCCCAGCTGGGAGAACAGGCGGCGCAAGCGATCCCCCCCGCTTGTTATGCCAACAACACATGAGAGGAGTACGCGCGCCAAATATTATTGTGGGCAAACCGTTAGCGTTCCCTAGCAGGGCCATGTGGTAATAATGGAGGAGCATATAATGCAGGCTGAAATGCTCAAGATCTCTGTTGGACAACTCGAAATCGTGCCCATGTCTCCACTTAGAGAATCGGAAATAAAATGGAAATATGTCCGGGGCCGACCTTTGGTCCATCCAGACAAGGTCAAGGACCTCCCAACGAGAATGTATGAATTGCATCAATGGTACATGAACATTACCAAGATTTCCAATTGAGAGTCCCTCATGGTGAATATCAAGCATGAGCATTATTACCATGAGAAAGCTCTGGCCATTGAGTATCCAGAACTATTTCAGTTATACAATCAAGACGCACTCGAAAAGTCTATCGTCAGTTGCTATTGTCTATAAGTGATTTCTTTCTGTAACTTAAGTCTCAAGCTAGTTATGTAGTGATAATTTTGATCAATCATTACATGTAATTATTCTCACTATATTCTTTTCTGTAGTATTATATGCAGAATGAAGATGTATGAAATGAAAAAATCTGGACGCTATGGCATTGGGTTCATTGACCCAAATACCATTAACGAGGACATATGGAAGCTTCCATTTTATCAAGCAGGTGTAGAGGAAAGCATGCTAGAGTTCTTGAAGCGCCTCAATAGCAATGAAGATATACTACTTCCTTACAACTTCCCGTGAGTCATAATGTCTTGTACTACAAATTCTGTTTTTGCTTACTAGCTAGCTAGATGTTAATAATTAAGTGTATACGGTTTACGGTAGTTGATTAATTTTATGCACATGCCCGCTTAATTAAGACATGCAAACGTGTGCGCATGCAGTTGGCACTGGGTCTTGTTAGACATTAAAGTTGAGGAAGGAAAAGTTGAATTACTGGACTCACTAACTAAAGAAGATAAAGACTTCACCATCGTGAAGGGGATAGTCAACAGGTAATTTCAATCATTATTAACTATATCTCGGCCTATTATTAGTTCATCATTTCCTGATATGAACTATTTAATAACACCTTTATTAATTTTCTTTGCCGGCGGGCAGGGCATGGGCAAAGTTCATCAAGGTGACTCTAGGCAACTGGGCAAAAAAGTTGTTTTGGCATCGACCAAAGGTAAGTAATTAAGTAGTACTAGCTAGCTACCATCTCTTTAATTCTTGTTTCAATATTATTAATTAATTATTATGCTTGATTAATCATTATCTGATTCAATTCCATTCTCATAAAGGGCCTGAAGCAGGCGCCGGGGAATAATCTGTGTGCATTTTACATTTGCGAGAACATTCGCATAATGGGGTCCGAAAGGAGCAGATCTGATAGACAGAACTGGGTACGTTTGTTAGAATACTATTCACACCATTATCGATATCTAGTCACCCAACTAACACACATGCATATTGATCTCATTCTTAACAGTTCAGAGAGGTGCGGGATAAGCTCCTACCATCGGACCGCATACTAGCACTCTAAGAGGAAATAGCCGGATTTTTGCTCGACCAGGTCATAGATCCCAAAAGAGAATACTATTACCCACTACCGGCCCCATGAACCACTTGTGATCGTGCTCCGGAGGCACCAAGGCAACATATGTAGGAGAAATTGTATATGTATATACATGTGTATGTGTGAATAATTAATGGTGTTGGTTGTGAGACATCCGATGATATATATATATGCGGTTCTACGTACGAGAAAATCTATTTACATATATGCATAACGTGTATAATTTGTAGTATCGTGAAATACCAGCAAACAAAAAAAATTGAATGGAAAATAAAGCCAACCCCCCCCCCCCCAAACATTTAGTACCGGTTGGTGTTACCAACCGGTACTAATGTCCTGCGCGCACACGGGTCTGGCTCGTGCCACGTGGTGTCACTTCAGCGCCGATTCGTGACGAACCGGTACTAAAGAGGAGGGGGGCCTTTAGTCCCCACTCTTTAGTGCCGGTTGGCAAAACGGCACTAAAAGCCGTTATGAACCGGCACTAAAGGACGGTTCTGCACTAGTGTGATACAATAATTTACTTTCAATAGAAGCAACTTTTTTCACTGTCAATAGAAGCAAGTAACTCAGCTAATACTAAATCTAACTTAAAGGACTAATTGTAATTAATTGGCTAGACTGCTCATTGGAATAATTTTTTGCAGCCTTCGACCACAAATCGAGCTTTCTTATTAATGGCCGCTCTCACTTTAGTTCGCTGGCAAGTCCTTCATGGCTGCTCTCACCTTTTTAGCTGGTGGCCACCAGCTAGATGCACACATCACACTGAAAAAAGGTAACCAGAGGAGATATCTCAGTGATGACCTGAACATGCTATAACCCTGAAACCACAAATAACTCACCATCAGATAACCTAATTCTGAAGCTTCCTATAAAGGGGAAAACTTACTATGTCAGTCCCATACATATAGTCACAACATGTATGCAACAAATGTATAGATAGGAAAAGGTAGAAGGAAATACAGAGAACACAATGGAACAAAAGAAAGCCATTTTTTCACCTAAAAGTTATTGTCAAATGTAGCAAGAACATGTGTGCATTTTCTTGAAATGTACATATAGGAAAAAGGCAAAAAGAATATATATTACACATTGTAGTGACACACAGTCAGTGATCCTCTGGGCTATTGCATGAGTGGAGAAGGCAGCGAACACGACATAGAAGTCACTTAAAAGGCTATCACCATATTAGCATGTAGATCAAAAGTATTGAATAGATTGCAATCTGTTGGGTGGATGGGACGAGCTACACTTACTGTCATCTCGAACTGGCCAATAATGCTGAGTGGGCATCAACACCCTTGAAAAGAAATCGTAGTATTTAGGTTTAATCACAAGCTATGATATACTTCTCACTAACTGGCCATGCTGATCCTTCAATGTAGATCTTGTACATATCACCCAACACAACAATTTCAGTACCAACAACAGAACAAACAAGTCCCTACCTGACTTCTAATGGAAGAAAACAAACCTATGGGTGCATAGACTACCCAAATATGATTTCTTGTATCCTGCCTTGCTCTCTTTGACCCAATCCTAAATGAGAAGGCAAAAGTAAACACTATAATCAGCCATAGGTATCATCAAAATTATTTTCTTTGGGAAAAGGCTATGTTACAGATCGGAAGGATTAGAAGAATTCTAAAAGCAACAAGATTTGAGAAGATATAATAGGATTTTCTACTTGTGAAAATAAATGGAATGTTAACACTCCCTTCAAGTATAATAGAGTGCTGTGCACCGTAAACACAAACAAGTACCTGTTTTTAGATCCGTGTATTTCATTCTTGTTTATTGGAAACATTACACTTGATAAGCTCTTGCCTTATAGTTGCGATCTCTGGATTCCCTTTCCAGTAAGCATAAGGTTCTCTATCTATCCATCCCACCCTCTTATTTCCAGCATTCAAATCCTTCTGCAGTGCGCAGCTTTACATTGATCTAGGCCCTGTAAGTATAACACTAGTAGAAAACAGGGCTTTGGTCACAGCTCAATGTACACATTAGTCCCGGTTGCATCATGATCCGGAACTAATGTGAGCATTAGTCCCGGTTCGAGCGACTAAGGCATCGGGACCACATTAGTCCCGTTCAAATGGGACCTTTAGTCCCGATTTGAGACACGAACCAGGACTAAAGGGTGCGATGCCCTTTAGTCCCGGTTCGTGTCTCAAACCAAGACTAAAGGTTAGACCCTTAGTCTCGGTTTGAGACACTAACCGGGACTAAAGAGTGCGATGCCCTTTAGTCCCGGTTCATGTCTCAAACCGGGACTAAAGGTTCAAACTCTACCCCCCCCCCTTGTGTATCGCCTTTTCAATTTTGTAAAAAACAGAAGAAAATGATAAAAACTTCAAACATTAAAATCCTTTGAGATGTAGTTATGTTACTACAGCTACTAGTTAGGAGAATTAAAAAACTTAAATTTGGACATGTTTTACAAAAACGTGTTATGAAAAAGTAAAACAACCATATTTTTTGCATACGGTGTCAAAAAAAACCCGCATAATATATAAAAAACAGCACGAAAATCAGCATCCGATTTTGACAGTCATATGCCTGTTTGCAAATTTTTAGAATCCTCAAATTCTGAAAGGAAAAAAGATATGCTCAAATTTTAGTTTTTTTGACTTTACGTTAAATCTGGTCAAACTACTTATTCAAGAAATATTAGCATTAATAAATAATTATTTTTTATTTTTAAATTTTTGGTCAAACTATGGTCAAATCTAGTCAAACTATGATCAAACTATGGTAAAAAATATGAGTGTTACTAAATAATTATTATTTTTTAAAATAATAGTTTCAAACTCAAACGGTGTAATGTGTGACTTCATGCCCAACTTCAACTCCTAAGGGTTAATAGGATTGACATCTTAGTATTGTCAGGAAAACAACAAATGCAGACTTGGAAACAAGGGGGAATAGAACTTGAAAGTTAAGCATGTTCAGGCTGGAGTAGTGAGAGGATGGGTGACCGACCGGAAAGTTAGACGATTTGGAATGAAGAGGGGTGATTAGAGATTAAATTGAGCAGTGATGAGGGGTGATTAGAGATTAAATACAATAATTCAAAAAACTGAAAATCGAGAAAAAATTCAAAAAAAATTCCTTTAGAGCATCTCCAGCCGCGCCATCAGAACGGCCTCCCCAGGCGCTTTTTTCGCGCAAGCGCCGAAAAAACGGCCCAGTCACGCCCCAAAAGGCCCATTTTCGCTAGCTCGGACCGAAATTGGCGCCGGCGTACCCAGGCTGAACCCGGCGCGTTGGGGGGCGCTTGGGGGCGCCGGCCGAAACATTTTTGGCGCAAAAACTGGCGGGCCCTCCTTGGCACCGACTCGGCTCTTCTCGCCGCTTCGTCGTCCTCATCGTCTCGGTTCCGCGACGAATCAATGCCAAAGCTGTCGCGCGCTGCCGCGCCGGTCACCCTCCTCCATTGGTACCTCACGGGCGGCGCAGTGAAGACCGGACGACGCACATCCCTCGCCCGCCATGCGTACACACGGCGGCCACGCGTACACGCGGCGCCTCCGCCTATATAAGCTGCCCCCAGCGCGTCGGTGACGCACAGACACTCCGTCGCTGACACCCGTTCCTCCCCCGTTCCTCCCTCTCCTCTCGCCGTCTCCAGTTCAACCATGGCCGAGCGTTTCCCATGCGATGGCGCGGCGGCGAACTGCTTCGGCCGCCGCCACCTTCACGAGAACGAAGCTCGTCTCCTCTTTGAGGCTGAGTACCCGGTCCCGCCGAACATGCGGGTGCCCGGGGCTTGGAGGATCAACACCAGCGGGGTCCCGGTGCCACCACCGCCAACCAGGGCGGCACGACGTGCGGAGATATCGCATATCCGCGCTTCTCCGCCGCAGGCGGCGAGGGAAGGTCCATGGTACGTCCCGGACAGCCCGCTGTGGGAGCCCTACTTCCGTCGCCGCCACGCCGAGCAGCTCGAGGCCACCAACGGCGTTGAGCCCTTCGGGAGGCTCAACTCCGAAGGCCTCCGCCAATGGTGGGGCGTGCCTGGCCGCACGCTGGAGGCCGTCCTCGAGTACATCGAGGGTGACAACACGCCCAGGCTGGAGTACCCTGCTCCACCGTTCTTCTCCCGCCGGCGTGGGAGCTCATGGAGCCGATGCACATGGGCCGGGGGGCGTCCTCCTCCTCGTTTGGACACTCGACCGGCTCTCCCTGCCTCCGCCCCGTCAAGCCGGAGCCCCAGACACGCCGGTCAGCCACCGCACCCACAGCTCCGGCGTCCGCATTGTCGACTCCTCCACCTGTGGACGCCTCATCCTTGTCAGGCCGAAGGCGGGGCCTTCCCGCGGAGTACGAGGCCATAGCTCGGCGCGGCTTCTCCGACGAGGAGGCCCTAAAGTGGATGCGGGACGACTATCTCCGCGACGAGATGGTCCGGCAACGCCGAGCCCTAGAGGAGATAGCCGCCCGCAGACGTGGGCGCGAGGACGAGCATGGCGTGGTGATCCTCGACAGCGACTAGGACGAGGACGCCCCGGACCGTCCAACCCGCCGCGCCAATCTGGGGAGGGGTGTAGCAGGGACGACAACCGCAGAGGAGGCGACAAAGACGACGACGGCGGCGGCTGCGGCTACACGCAGTTCTACATGCTCCTCGGCATGTAGGGCTTCAAGGGCGACGGGCGGCGAGGAGCGGCGAGGGCGACTGCGGGCCTAGTAGCATTTTTTTCTTTTTTGTAAAATATTTTAAATATGTATGAACTCGCCAAAGTTTGGTTGAATTTAGCCGTGTTTAACCAAATGTCGCCGAACGTTTTCTTTTTTAAAACAATTAGACGCACCTGGGGGCGGACCTGGGGCCGGCGACTGGGCACCAAGTCGCCCCAGGCCGGTTTTTTGCGCCGGCTCGCCCCCAGGCGGCGATTTTAGGCGCCTCCTGGGGGCCAACGGCTGGAGATCACTAGTAGAAAAGGGGGCATTAGTCCCGATTTGTAAGGGCCTTTAGTCCCGGTTCTTGAACCGGGACTAAAGGGTCGTTACTAATGCCTCCCCCTTTAGTCCCGGTTCAAACTGGAACCGGGACTAAAGGTCGCGGCCACGTGGAGCTCCACCTTTAGTCCCGGTTGGTAACACCAACCGGGACTAAAGGAAATTTTATGATTCTTTGTTTTGAATTTTTTTTGAATTTTTTGTTATTTTCAAATTTTTGAATTTTAACCTCTAATCTCTAATCACCACCCCTCATCACTGCTCAATTTATTCTCTAATCTCTAATCATCCCTCTCATCATTCCTAATCATCTAGACGCACCTGGGGGCGGACCTGGGGCCGGCGACTGGGCACCAAGTCGCCCCAGGCCGGTTTTTTGCGCCGGCTCACCCCCAGGCGGCGATTTTAGGCGCCTCCTGGGGGCCAACGACTGGAGATCACTAGTAGAAAAGGGGGCATTAGTACCGATTTGTAAGGGCCTTTAGTCCCGGTTCTTGAACCGGGACTAAAGGGTCGTTACTAATGCCTCCCCCCTTTAGTCCCGGTTCAAACTGGAACCGAGACTAAAGGTCGCGGCCACGTGGAGCTCCACCTTTAGTCCCGGTTGGTAACACCAACCGGGACTAAAGGAAATTTTATGATTCTTTGTTTTGAAATTTTTTTTTGAATTTTTTTTTGAATTTTTTGTTATTTTCAAATTTTTGAATTTTAACCTCTAATCTCTAATCATCACCCCTCATCACTGCTCAATTTATTCTCTAATCTCTAATCACCCCTCTCATCATTCCTAATCATCTAACTTCCCGAACGGTCACCCATCCTCCCACTCCCCCAGCCTGAGCACGCTTAACTTCCGGGTTCTATTCTCCCTCGTTTCCAAGTCTGCACTTGTTGTTTTGCTGACAATAGTAAGATGTCAATCCTATTAACCCTCAGGAATTTTGCGTGAGCATGAAGTGACACATTTCACTATTTGAGTTTGAAACTATTGTTTTAAAAAACAATAATTATTTAGTAACACTAATATTTCTTGAATAATTAGTTTGACCATTGTTTGACCACAGTTTGACCAAATTTGCCCAAATTCAAAATAACTGAAATAATTATTTAGTAACACTAATATTCTAGAATAATTAGTTTGACCATTGTTTGACCACAGTTTGAAATTTTTTTGATTTTTTCCACTCTAGATCTTAAAATCTCCGTAACTTTTTTTCTGTTAGGTTTTTGAGGATTCTAAAAATGTTTAATTTGGATGTAACTTTTCGAGTAGATGTTTTTCATATAAAAAACTTTTTCATCCGAGTCAGTATGCAAAAGTTATGCCCATTTTACTAAATTCTAGAGAGATTTTGCAAATAAAGTCGAAATTCATATTTGTAAATTTTGCCAACAACTAGACCACATATCACATGGGAAACTTATTTTTTTTTTATTTTTTTTTGACATTTTCATCATTTTCTTTTATATATTTTAAAACTGAAAAGGCGATCCACGGGGGGGGGGGGGGGGGGGGTGGAGTTTGAAAATGGGACCTTTAGTACTGGTTCGTGCCATGAACCGGTACTAGTGCCTCAAACCCCATTAGTACCGGTTGGTGGCACGAACCGAGACTAAAGGTCTAACCCTTTAGTCCCGGTTGGTGCCATGAACCGGGACTAATGGGCATCGCACCCTTTAGTCCCGGTTCGTGGCACCAACCGGGACTAAAAGGTCCAGACGAACCGGGACAAATGGCCCACGTGGTCCCTGGACGCACGAACCGGGACTAATGCCCGCATTAGTCCCGGTTCTAAACTGAACCGGAACTAATGGGCTAACCCGGGGTGGACCAAAGCCCTCTTTTCTACTAGTGGATGCTCTTAGTCCCTGTTGTGTTACCAACCGGTACTAAAGGTCGAGGTCCAGACAGCGGCTACATGGAGGGCCTTTAGTCCCGGTTCGTAGTCCGGTTCCGAAATCGGGACAAATGGGCCTTATGAACCGGGACAAATGGGCCTTTTTCTACTATTGTAATCAACAATAAGTAAACAAAGAACACAATAGCCATCTAACTAAAAATGATTAGCACTTCATTTAATGCACAAGTACTTTCCCGATTCCATCATCCTACATTCTTAAGAAGTTGATCCCCACTACTAACAATTCTCTCAACATGCACACTATTCACATCACCATCATGCCACATCAGCTTTCATGGTCCTGCATCAGCATCATTGCCACATATGCTTTCACGGTCCCGCATTCTGTTTTCCTGCCGTGAATGTGATACTATGATTTAATTTCTCCTCCATACGCATCCCTTCATCTTCATCTTCTGTAACTGAGCTGTACATGGGTCATACTCATAAATAAATATCCATCCGCTGTAGAATGGATGAACGGTGGAGTCCCATCTCCCTCCAATACATGCTCAAGCGTCCACCCAACGGGGATCTTGCCCCTTCCTTCATGGATATCCCAGCTGTGCGACCACCACCGCACCACCTATCATACAAGGAGCATCCCAACATAGACTCTACATCTCTGCAGTCCTTGAGCGAGACAGGCGAGAACGTGCCGCCGCCAGCGATCCCCGGGCGTAACTCCTCGATATCTAATAACTGGACGGCGTTCGAGCGTCAACTCACCGGCACCAGAACCAGCCACGCTGTGCCCTGAAGATGAACGCCAGGTATGTACTACGCCACAGATGAAAACACCCATCTTCCCTCCAATTAAAATCATGCAGGCTCCATAATAGATGATGTGGCAGCTACAAGAACGTTGCCCCACTCCATGTTGGACGACCCAGCCGCAACGCCTTCCCCTAGGTCCGGCACTGCTGCCTTTGGGCTTCTCCAACAGTCCGTCCTTTGGTTTCAGAGAAGATCATAAGTGGGATTTCAGGCCAACGGGCAGACGGGTGCCTGTGGTGTGGAGTGGACTATGGAGGACGTCACGATGCCACCAAGTTCTAGGGGCGCATCCACACAGCATGTGAGCAAGATCATGAAGCCGTCGTAGTTGTCGATTTGGTCGATGGCAGGGGACGGGCCGCGGGCGTCATGGACGCCGATAGCCAACTATCCCTGAATCCATCAGATCAATTGAATCGTCACTTTGTCAGTCGTCCATCACTCCCAGTACTGCAGACGTCGCCAATCGTCGGGTGGCTGCAGGTCTGGTCGCCATTGCCGATTCGCAAAGTTCTTTCCTAGCCCCAGCTACACGGTACCTACTATCACAACCATCGGTTCACCTTGAGATACATGCAATGGTCAGAGGCAGCGTCAGACAATTAGCAGACAGGATTGTCAGGAATCCTACTGTTGCATTTCATTTCTTACTAGCACGCAACCTTGACTCAGTCTAGAATCTTTTTCTGCACTACGCGCCAAAGGAACACGAATGCAACAGTGTGTCCATGTGATTGCTCAGATGCTTAAGGTGCCACAAATTGAAATAAACAAAATGAGAAAAGGTTAGCAGAGAGAGAGAGAATCGTCTGTGCTGGATGCGAGTTGTTTTACAACGGTAAAAGAGAGAATGCGATTGCAGAGAGAGAGAGAAAGTGTTGCATGCACTGCTCACACCTCTCTCTCTTTAGTATTTTATTAGCAAACATACTGTTCACGTCCATCCTTTTATTTTTTATTAGCACAAGAGACTGCTCGTGTATGCTGCATGCAGTGGAGCTGTGGAGGAGACTGCTCCCTCTTTTTTTATTCATAAGAGTCTGTTCTCTTTCTTTCATCTGTTTTGACTCTCTCTGTTGTACAAAGTCTGACATGTCTGTAACCAACTCCATCTTTTACATGTGAACTTGTCTGACTTGACGCAAATCTCGAGGAACAAGAGGCCAATGAACGACACGGATAGAAAGTGTCATGTAGCCCGAGCTACAAAAAAAACCACTCACCGGAGGGCACATGAAGTTTTATCAGTGTGCTTCTTTCTTATGAGATATGAACTCAGGAATTCAGTGAACATGAACAGCTATGATTTTCTTCAATGATTTGCTAATTAAGATACCCCTCCTTGCTTTGATTCATTTTATTTTTATCTTGCGCAAGTAAACTGATCTTACCTGGTATTTCTTACCAGGGTAATTACTTTGATCTTTCAGGCCTTTATATTGTTCTGGAACTTGCTTTGGTTGCGACACCACCCATGCATTGCATTGAAGCTGACCAACTACAGTTGGCTGTTTTGTTCAAAGCATTATCTTCCTTTTTCAGTGCAAGAGGCAATAGGGAGAAGCTACACAATACAAACTTAGTCCCGAACTTTTCGCCAACAGAACAGATTATAGAGGTTACCTTGGCAGGCAACAGATGGCGGTGATGTTGAGCACCTTGGATGGTGGGCATCCTAATTCAGCAGATGGGATTGTAGCATCTTCTCCTCTCCATGAAACATGCACAAAAGCAGATGGCACCCATCACATAGGGGGTGTGAAGAAAACCAGACGCGAGGAGATATTCGTACCTCCTGCCTGCTCGGTTTCCACGGACAAAGATGCTTCACGAACCTTGCAGCAGAGAAGAGAGGGCGCTTCACGAACGGAGCACCAACTCCAAATCAAAAATGCAGAGAGGGAAGCGACGGAGAGGGAACCTTGTCCGTGGCGTCGACACTTGGGTTAGCGCTGCAGAGAGCACCCTCGTCATGCGGCTTAAACCTAAATCGGGGCGCTCACGCCGTCGTGGCCGTGGATCCTGACCTGCTTCTTGATCTGGGGTGAAGGGGAGGCGAGGAGGTCGCCTGGTGGTCGGGATAAGGGAAGGAGAGAAGGGGTGGGGCGCAGGTTGTGAGGGAGGACGCTGGTGGCGGCGGCGGCGACGACTGTGGGGGAGGGCACCGATGAGTGCTGGCGGCGGCAAACGAGGGAGGGGAGAAGAATTTGGGGAACGGGGTGAGGGGTGACGACGAGAGAGATGGGGCGGTCCTCGCGGGGTCCAGTGCCTACGTGGCCATCGCGAGAGCTCGCCGCTTGTGCGACGGTTAATGAGTTTAATAGTGTGGGTTAAACTAACACATACTATTGACACAAAACAACAAATAAATATAAAGATCATTTTCAAAGGTGCATTCAACTTTGCAAATGCACACTCACATGGGAGGCGAGTAATAAGAACATATTCTCTATCACCAATAAGCTCCACCTCCAGCCCACATATCATTCATGCTAGAAAGGAGTAATTGTCGTTCTTCTCTTCCCCGTCCTTTTTTTTTGCGGGCAAATCAGAGAGCTTTATTAAGCAAGAGCATTCCTTGGACAATCAGCCAGTAGACTGGTCACAAGGATGCTAGGGGTCTCGGTGCCATCTTTCAGTCACATTCAGTGTGCATGCATATTTTGCACAGAGATGTGCTGGTAAGTTTGCTGACCTGCTTACATGAATAACATCAAAAGTAGTGAAAAAAGAACTAAGCTCCCCTATTTCTAACAAGACTGGAGCCACAATAGAACGAGAGTTGTGGCGAGTTTCCCAGAGCATCACCAGCTCCAGACAATCAACGTCTATAATCACTTGCTGGAAGCCTCGTAGAGTAGCAAAACGGACTCCTCCCCGCAGTGACAAAGCCTCCATGATCAGAGGATCAGATACCCCATCAAACGTTTTGCACCATGCACCTAGGAACGTAGTAGATGAACGAGCAACACCACCAGCGCCCCCTCGTCCATCAGTGAAGTTAAGTGCACCGTCTGTGGTAATTTTTATAAACCGCCCGCACGGTGCCTCGAGCCTGTGCCCTTGCCGCCTTTCCTTCGTGACCTTGCCTGGGGCGTGTCCAGCCTGCCCAAGGCTCCTTCTCTGATCGTGGACGACGAATGGTTGAAGTCGATCCTTGGCTCTTCTTCCGGGAATGGATCTGCGCCGGCCAGGGTCCCTTGCGGAACCCGCCCAGCGATTGTGGGGGCGCCAGCCCCCAGCCCCCCTCCCCCCCCCCTCGCCGAGAGGGGGCGAGCCGCTTCAAGACCCTCTGCTAGCGCCGGCGGCGGAGGATGATGTTGACGACGTGCTCAAGCGAGCGCGGGAGCGCATCGCCGTTCGCCAGGAGTGCCTCCAGAAGCCGATGGACGCGATGGGCCAGCTCGGTGGAGAGCTTGCGGGTGTAGATGCATGTCTTGAAGCTGAAGGCCTGAGGCTGGTTGAGGAGCGGCGCAAGCTGAAGGTGGCAGTCAGCCTCGCGCGTCATCAGCGCGAGCTTGATAGCGCGAAGGCCGAAGCATCCCTCGAAGCCTCGCGAAAGGCCTGCTCCCGAGCCATTGAGGAAGCTCAGGAGGCAGACCGGCGACGCGAGATCGCGGAGAAGCGCGTGTGGGAGCTCCAAGCCTGGAGCACTTCCCTGGAGCAGCAAGTGAAGCTGCGCCAGGCCGCCCTTGCGTCGCTGAAGGGGACGCCCGTCGAGGAGGAGGAGCTCCGGAGGCGCGAGGAAGCGCTGACGCTGGAGGCTGCCGAGCGCAATCTTGACCTTGAGCGGTTGGAGACGAGGGAGCGCCAGGTTAGCCAGGCGGAGGATGATGTCGGCGCGCAGGAGGCTCGAATCCAAAAAGAGATCGACCGCCGTGCGGCTGAAGTTCGCGCGGGCCTTGCGCGGGAGTATAACGAGAGGCTGGAGCTCGTTGAAGCCGAGGCTGCGGGCAGGACTACCGCCCTCAGGTCCAAGCTGACTGAAGCGACGCGGCGTGCAGAGGCCACTGCGGCAGCCCTGATCAGTAATTGTCGTTCTTCTCTTCCCCGTCCTTCCCTACATCTTCTACTCCTAGCCTCTTCATTAAAAAAATATACATCAGTACAGAATTTTAGAGCAACTCGCTGAAGCATGAATTCAATAAGGAGGACACGATCCTGGGATGAAAAAAACGTTCCGGCACAATCACGGCCGCAAGGATTTCACGGGACCTATCACTACCACGAATGCTTGGGCTAGCTGTACATATGTCACGAGAGGAGAGAGATCTGGAGGTGTGGGATGCAGGGAGGGGCTGACCTCGAGCGATAGTTGTCGTGGTTGTGGTGCAGGCTGTGGCACGGTTTCGCTGGAGTAGTTTCGCTCGAATGAGCAGCCCTGGCGTCGGTCAGAATTGCCTGTGGCGACGGATCCCCTCCCCCCATCATGTAGAGTGCATCGATCGGTCTGGCGAAGACTGGCGCATCCCATCTCAACGCAGTGACCGAAGGGATCCGAGCCTTCCAGCCTTTCTAGCCAGTTGGGCTGAGCGAAAAGGCCCAATCAACGAGAGAATTCAGAATTTTCCTCTGGAGCAGCAGCCCCTTGGGACAGCGCATCTAATGACAAAAAATGACCCTGGTATGGGATTTAACGGTCGAACGGCTGAGGGCGTGAAAGAACTTGGTCTAGCCTCAGCTTTACTATCCTAAATGATCCTTCAAAAGAAAGCATGTAAACATCATATAGCTCACTTTATAATATCCAATATATCAAGAAGCAAGATAAAATTCATCATTCTTCATATGGCTTATCGGAGAACAACCTTGTTGCTACACAATTTATGATCTCGTTACGTTATTCAGTTGAACATGGCGTCCGATCCTATCTAAATAGCATCCATTTTAATGCAATACTGGCACTTGCACCCCTCCACAACACACTCGCCATGTCCGCCGCTCCACATAACGTAGTCGATGCATGCCTTATTGCAACTTTTATTATCACATGGCTTTGGTGATGGGATAATGCTTGACACGCAGGGGTTCCCTTCAATGGCCGCTGACGCCTTTGTTACTGCATCTGCAAAATCCCACCATGAGGAAAAGGGAAGATTAAAACTTGGCTATTATTGGTTGGACAAGATTTCGAAGGAACATATTACGTGAACAAATGGGTACCTGATGCTAGGACAAGGAAGGCGACGACCAAGAGCAACATCTGGCTAGTCCTCATCTTAGATAGTGGTATATTGAAGGAGAGACTTGTCGATCGTTGCCTTGCTATGTGAGTTCTCAAGGAGACCATCACAGACATACCATTTTATACTGGATTGATGGTATTAAAGTACAAGATTTTTATATTATAATGAATGTTTTAATTATTAGTATGCAAATATTATTGTGCCGTAGTAATTACTATCCAATATTACTTGCTTATGTATATTTTTTCCTGGTTATAATATGTGTTTTCTTTTTCATTCTATAAGCATATACTCCCTTGGTAAAGAAATATAAGAGCGCTTAGGTAACTACTTTAGTGATCTAAACGTTCTTCTATGAATGTTTAGATCACTACACGCTCTTATATTTCTTTGCAGTGGGGGTAGTATAGATATGTCACGGTTCAAGACATCCACTGATTTTGACTAAATTGTTGCAAGACTTGTCCTAATATAGTTCCAGTTGTCATAAACAATTACAAAAGAAATAAAAATGGAAAGAAAACATATAGAACAAGCTCGACACAAAAATAAGACCGATATGACACTAGTAGAAAACGAGGCTTTGGTTGAGGCCATGATAGGGGCATTAATCCCGGTCCACTCACGAACCGGGACCAAAGGGGGGCATCAGTCTCGGTTCATGAGGCTAGGGGGCCGGCCGGCCTTGAGGGCCATTGGTCCCGGTTCGTATGACCCCTGGTCCCGGTTCCAGACACGATCCGGGACCAACGGGCCTCGCTCCTGGGCCACAACCTTTAGTCCCGGTTGGTGGCTGGAACCGGGACCAAATGTAGACCTTTAGTCCCGGTTTTAGCCACCAACCGGGACTAAAGAGATGCCTATACATACCCCCGCCCCTGCCCGCGAGCAGAGCCAGTGCTTTGTTTTTTTGGCCGGCCGTGGGAGAGCTTTGTGGTGCTCTAGCTCACCTCCTATGCATATGAGGTGTTCCATGAAATGCCCAAGCCACACTTAAGCTTTCTCCTTTCCAAGCTCCTTGTCCAAGCTTCATTTTCTTTCAGATTTGTCTAGGTTTGGCGGTCCATCCTGTCCCGTCTCCGTCCTCACCATCGTTGATCGCCTGTGCCGATCTCGACGCCGGCACCACCGTGGTGAGCCTCTTGTTGTTATTTTCTTTCTAAAAGAAAAAAAAATTCTTACTTGTATGATTTAGATAGATACTTGTATAATTTTCTTACTTTTATTACTGTTTGTTATTAGATAGTGCGATGGTTTTGGTATCCGCCTCCGTCGGCCCTCGTCGTATCTATGATTCGGATGTGGTATATATATATATATTATCTTTTATAACTATTTGTTTTATTTAGTGTTTATGACAATTATGCCGACCAACGTGACATAGATGATTTTATCTAGGAGGTATGTGAACCAGAAATTCCAACCGACCCTACCATCGAGAGGTTAAATTTAGTTAAAAAAAGAAAATAATTAATTGAAGAAAAAAATGAAAAGAATTGAGGAGGAGAAGATGAGATTGGAGTTGCATGTTGCGGATGTCGTCGATGATCACAAGATCAAGATGGATGCAATGCGCTTGAAGATTAGAAAGATTAGAAAATATGCCATTCATACTGAGACTTGGTATCATTATGCCATTGGATCAATTGTTACCTTAGTTGCGAATATGATCGCATTTGTTGTTGCATTGAAATGTTCTACATAGTTTCAATGTATGTTTTAATTAGATGCTCTAGAGAGCTATATGTTGTTCAATGAGAACTATGTATGAAATTTTGATCACTACTGTACTTTGGTTTTAATGTGATGATGAACTTCCATTAGTTTGGTCACTTCTCTATTCATGATGTTCTGTAATGGTTTTTGATACACTTAATTATATATAATGCACGCAGATGACCCGGTAATAGATGTACGGTGACAGACGCACCTCCGAGTACATTAAGGGCGTGCATTATTTTCTTGAAGTGGCTGAGGCAAACAAGCAGAATGATTTTATGTGTTGAACATTCCCTATCTGTGAGAATACAAAGTCTTACTCTAACCGGAAAACCCTTCACATCCACCAGATTGTGAAGGGTTTCATGCCACACTATAATGTTTGGACCAAGCACGAAGAAAGAGGGGTTATGATGGGAGACAATGTAACGCCCGGATAATTAAGCCACAGTAACCATCCGCTAATGATGCCACGTCACCTCGATTACTGTTGCTAATCTCGCGTTAGTTCGAAATCGATTCGAATTCAAATTCAAAATCGAGCAAACAATGAAAGATTTCAAATTAAAACTAAAATGTTCGGAGTGAGCCAAATAATTCATAAGTAATGTTGGTGGATAAACCAAGTCTTTATAAAAAGTTTAAATGCACTAAGCTAAATAAAACAGCAGCAACAACAATTAATTATCGTCCTATTATATTTTATAAAATACTAAACTATTTTAGCTAGGTGCCAAAGTTATTGTGGCAGTGGTATAATTAATGTTACTATGTTAGGTGCTAATTGAATATTTTACAAAACTAAAACTATTTGGGAATAAACTTAAAACATAACAAACAAAGAAAGAAAGGAAAAGACACCTCCTCCCCCTACTGGGCTCCGGCCCAGCTGCCGGCCGGCCCAACCGGCCCGTCCACGTCCCCTTATCCCCTCACCACCCTGCAAACCCTAACCCCATGATCCCCACTCACTCCTCCCACTCCCCCCCGACTGGATCGGGATCGGGCGACCTCGTTCCCGTCGCCCCGAGCCCGACGCCGGCGTCCATCCCCGACGCCGCCCCGTCGTCGCCGGACTGCCTTGCCCCACCACTCCGTCCGCCGGAGCACCACCACCGCTCGGATCGAATCACCGCCGCCAGTGACGTCGCCGCCTGGAGCCCCACACCTCGCCGAACTTCCCCGCGCGCCCCGCCACCTCATTTCCGTCGCCGGACCTCGCCATCATCGCGCCACCACGCCCTGGAGCCGCCTCGACATTGTTGCTCGTCGCCTCCCCGACCCCGTCGCCGCCGCCCGGATCGCCATCGTCGGACTGCCTCCCCGTCGTCCTCTCCGTCGCCTACTCGTCCCCAACGTCGCTGTCGTCCCCAACCTCCATCAAGCCCATTGCCCCGACCTCTGCCTTCCCCTGTGAGCGCCATGCCAATTTCCCTCGTCTCCCCCCCTTGTTCGTCGTTCCGTTGTGCGGCCCCGTGCCGCCGGAGTTCCGGCCAGTAGTCGCGGTCACCGCGACCGTGCCCACCTCCTCACCCGTCGCCGTGCTGTGCCGCCCGTACTGACGCCTCGCTCGCGCCCAGCGCCCGTGGCGACCGCGCCCTTCCCCACACGCTCACACCGCCGCCGTCTGCCCCCCACTCGCTGCGTTCGCCGTCCGTCGACCGTCGCGGCGACCCTCTCCACTAACCGCCCCGCCCTGCTCCGACCGCGGCCATGGCCGCCGAAGCCAGGCCGCGCGCCCGCCCCTTCACCCGCTGCTCCGGCGCCCCGCCGTGGCCGGCGCCCCCTGGTAGCCTGGGCGTGCGCCCAAACGGCCCAGCGCCCGCGCGCCCGTAACCCGCGCGCCCGCTAAGCCGCCCCTGGCCTATGACATGTGGGGCCTGGCCCCAGAATGTTTAGAAAAAAAGAGAAGAAGAGAAAAAGGAAATAATATAAAAATGAATTAATAAAATTAATAATTAATTAATTAATTAGTGAATTAGTTAACTTAATTAATCTTGTTTAGTTAACCTAATTAACAATTGTGAATTAATTAAACTGTAATTAGATTAGTTAAATCCTAATTAGAGTAAACAGAGTGTGACATGCGGGACCCACGCGTCAGACTGACCCAGTCAACTCCCTGTTGATTGCTGACGTCATGCTGACGTCATGATGACGTCAACATGCACTATTCTGGATAATGTTAGAATTAAATAATTAAATAAATTCTAAAAATGATTAAAACTTTAGAAAATCATATAAAATAAACCGTAGCTCAGATGAAAATACTTTCTATATGAAAGTTGCTTAGAACGACGAGACGAACCCGGATACGCAGCCCGTTCGTCCACCACACACCCCTAACATATCAAACCCACAACTTTCCCCCTCCGGTTCATCTGTCAGAAAACATGAAACACCGGGAATACTTTCCCGGATGTTTTCCCCCCTTCACCGGTATCACCTACTACCGCGTTAGGGCACACCGAACACCGCGTATTGTCTTGTTATGCTTTGTGATGCTTTGATTGCTCTGTTATTTATTGTGTTCCCGCTCCGTTACTTCTTTCCGATAGACCCCGAGACTGCCGGCGACCCCCAGTTCGACTACGGTGTTGGTGACTCGTCCTTCTTGCCAGAGCAACCAGGCAAGCCCCCCCTTGATCACCAGATATTGCCTATTATCCTCTATACTGCTTGCATTAGAGTAGTGTAGCATGTTACTGCTTTCCGTTAATCCTATTCTGATGCATAGCCTGTCATTGTTGCGACAATCATTGATACCTTACCCGCAATCCTAAATGCTTAGTATAGGATGCTAGTTTATCTTCATTGGCCCTACATTCTTGTCAGTCTGCCTCGCTATACTATTGGGCCGTGATCACTCGGGAGGTGATCACGGGTATATACTATACATACATACATACTATACAGATGGTGACTAAAGTCGGGTGAGCTCGATGAGTACCCGCAAGTGATTCTGATGAGGGGGCTGAAAGGACAGGTGGCTCCATCCCGGTAGAGGTGGGCCTGGGTTCCCGACGGCCCCCGACTGTTACTTTGTGGCGGAGCGACAGGGCAGGTTGAGACCACCTAGGAGACAGGTGGGCCTGGCCCTGTTTGGCGTTCGCGGATACTTAACACGCTTAACGAGATCTTGGTATTTGATCTGAGTCTGGCCATTTGGTCTATGCGCACTAACCATCTACGCGGGAGTAGTTATGGGTATCCCAGCGTCGTGGTATCAGCCGAAGCCTTCGTGACGTCAGCGACTGAGCGGCGCGCGCCGGGTTGGACTGCGTTAACGCAACTTCCTTTGTAATAGAGGTTGCTAGGTCTGCTCACCGGCCGCGTAAGCAACGTGCAGGTGTGCTAAGGGCGATGGGCCCAGACCCCTGTGCGCTTAGGTTTAGACCGACGTGCTGACATCTCTGTTGTGCCTAGGTGGGGCTGCGACGTGTTGATCTTCTGAGGCCGGGCATGACCGAGGAAAGTGTGTCCGGCAAAATGGGATCGAGCGTGTTGGGTTATGTGGTGCACCCTTGCAGGGAAGTTAATCTATTCGAATAGCCCTGATCTTCGGTAGCAGGACGACTGGGAGTTGTACCTTGACCTTATGACAACTAGAACCGGATACTTAATAAAACACACCCTTCCAAGTTCCACAGACAACCTGGTGATCGCTTTTCCACAGGGCGACGAGGGGAGGATCGCCGGGTAGGATTATGCTATGCGATGCTACTGGAGATGCTACTTGGAGATGATACTTGGAGGACTTCAGTCTACTCTCTTCTACATGCTGCAAGACGGAGGCTGCCAGAAGCGTAGTCTTCGATAGGACTAGCTATCCCCTCTTATTCTGGCATTCTGCAGTTCAGTCCACCGATATTGCCTCTTTACACATATACCCATGCATATGTAGTGTAGTTCCTTGCTTGCGAGTACTTTGGATGAGTACTCACGGTTGCTTTCTCCCCCCTTTCCCCCTTTCCTTTCTTTCTGGTTGTCGCAACCAGATGCTGGAGTCCAGGAGCCAGACGCCACCGTCGACGACGACTCCTACTACACCGGAGGTGCCTACTACTACGTGTAGCCCGCTGACGACGGCCAGGAGTAGTTAGGAGGATCCCAGGCAGGAGGCCTGCGCCTCTTTCGATCTATATCCTAGTTTGTGCTAGCCATCTTATGGCAACTTGTTTAACTTATGTATGTACTCAGATATTGTTGCTTCCGCTGACTCGTCTATGATCGAGCACTTGTATTCGAGCCCTCGAGGCCCCTGGCTTGTATTATGATGCTTGTATGACTTAATTATGTTTTAGAGTTGTGTTGTGATATCTTCCCGTGAGTCCCTGATCTTGATCGTACACATTTGCGTGCATAATTAGTGTACGATTGAATCGGGGGCATCACAAGTTGGTATCAGAGCCAACTGCCTGTAGGAATCCCATTTCCAACTCCTTGGCCGAAGTCGAGTCTAGACTTTACAAAACTTTTACTAACATGGCTGTGCGACCCATGGGCCCACGTCGCCATTGGGTGGTATTAGGATCTTTTACTCCTCGACCTTTACTCTGGGATTCTGAACTCTCTTCTATTCGGGTTAAACGAATTTTTTACTAAAATCTAACTTTAGGTTCTCGAAAATACTTTCTCCCGGAGAGGCCCTTCAGTCCAGATGGTCACCAACTGCACCAGAAGATTTCAGAGATACTCTTTGATATTCTCTCGAGACTTTGTGCCCATCACTTTTGCTATTCCTGACCATCGATAAATCCTTATGGTTAACTACTTACACTTGCCATTCTTACGATCATCCCCCATTGATCTTGTTATTACAAGATACCCCGAAGTTTTCTCTATTGTTCCGAGAATACTTCGTGCCTACTGCCTAGCAGTTCTTTGCCACATGAATACCCCTTCAAATAAATCCTCGCACTTGTCGAGTATCCGCTCATCCCCAGTTGTTCATGAGTTTCACAAAAGTCTTCAAAATACTATTCGATCTTCCGAAAATCCTCTGAAGCCTTTGGCTCTTGAAATTCTTGCTTGCTCACATTATGGTTAATCCCATAAGTCTCGTAGTCTTATTGACATTCCTTGTCATTATCATTTTGGGTCTATTGACTCAATATGTTTGCGAATACACGCAATCATCATTGATCCTTATAAATTACCTTTCCGGCTGAGCTGCCATTCTTTTAACTAGGAATTGGTTCTCGACCAATCCAATTGTCGTTGATTGTACCCTAAGGCTATTCAACTTATCCATCCCTAATCAGAGCATTGCTTCTGATCCCTTGATTTGGAAATCATAATTCCTTTGCATTTGACAATTGAGTTAGTCAGTTGTTTCTATAATCTGATCTCCTTCCATTCTTCTTCCTCTAGTTGAGTACCGATGCTCACGCTAGATCCCTTCTGGACCACCAGATCCTTTGTTGGATTTTATCTGACAACGCCCTTCATATTCAATAACCTTGTGAGCCTTTCCTCTGATACATAATGCCTTTGGTAAATTGTATCCTCTGCTTTCTCAACTATGCTCTGCCTTCGAGCTTGAGTTAATTACTTCTAAAGATTCTGGTATATGATTCTAAGATGCCCCGATGGGTTGAATCTATGCCTTCCTTAATATGTGTGAACTCGAAAGTTTTCACGAGTCGTACTCTTCTGGTATTTTGCCAGATAAAATTTCAACACTACAACTTCATTGAACGCGAGAAGTGAATGGAAGGTTGTGCATTGGAGAAGTGGGAGTCGACCTTGAACTTTGTGTTCATGCCCATGGACACGATGTACATCTTCTCATCGAAGCTTCTTTTAAAATTAATTATTCCCTTGGTATAAGTTCATCTTATATCTGAGATCTGGCCTTTTTGCAATCGTGGTTCCGACCATGTTCTCCTTTAAATACCATTTCTCGTGCAAGTTTAAGCACTTGTCTTTTGCAGAGCAATTCCCCAGTCCAACCTCTACTTTGATTCGTCGTCGAGTATTACCCTCCTGGTATCTCAAGATTATCTTGGAATTGCATAACTTCTTATGAGTTCTTCATCAAGTGCTACATTCCCACTGATTCCAATTTTTCACGGGCTCTGAGTTATTAAACACTCAAAGACACCGATGACTGAACCGAGTCCGCACTACGGTTCAACATCTCTTCAGTAAGCTTCTATAAGTACGAGTTTGTACCCGATCACGCCATTCCTAGCCTGTTTGGCTATATCATTGTCGTGATGATTCTAACTGTGCTACCTGGTCCTTCTTCTCGGGGCACAAATTTCGACGGTGAGCTAATCTTACAATCGATCTTCCTCATCATACCGTTCACCTTGAACAACAATCCTGATTTCAAGTTTGTGTCCTACCCATGGTTCCAATAACCTTCCGCTACCTCATTCCTTTGACTTAATGTCGTCGCTGATTGATTACGTCTTCATGGAATCTCTCGACAAATGTGTCGTGATCATCATGACCGTTCTAAACTCTTCTAGGATATCATCTGAACTCATGATGACAAATACCTTCCTTTCCCCTTGTTGATTTGTGTTATCCTTGCCAACATTATTGCCTTCCCTCCAAGGCAAACTTGTTCGTGTTTTGTGTTATACCTTGAGTTCCTTGCTACCCAGCATTGTTCTTCTTTACCTTGTAATATTACCACCTTTTATGTCAAAGAATGTCGTGGGAATTTCACCACCTCTTGAGAATTCTTGGTATGGTGATACTTCTCACCATCGCCATTCTTCTTGGGTCCTCGTGTTGGTTCCAACCAGGGTACCAACAAGTGAGCGGTGCTGTTTGGATTCAGCCCTTCTAGCATCTATATTGCTTTGAAGTTAATGGTCGACTGTTCATTCTTAGACTATTGATTATTGAATCACCATTCCAATGTTGGCCGTGCAACCCAACCCATATTTCGGGTGCACCTTTCAACCAATGTTTGTATGTTTTCCTCGAGCATACATCATTATACCATTTGATCTGACAAATGCTATCTCCTTGTTCACATAATTGTGGAAATCCACCTTTTTGGAAATCTCAAGGATTGTTACTGACTCCATCAGCTACCCCGTCATCCTCTCTTTGGTTTAAATGTTGAACTCTTGAGTTGAAACTTGCTTCCATAGTACATTCCCCAATAATCTTACGATGTCGTCTCGTCAATTTGTCTTGCACCTTTTCTTCTCAGGCATCCTGAGTCTGAGGTATCCTGACACCAATTAGATCTGAATCTCGGTCAGATATGGTGGCCGGGACATATTTCCTAGAGTTATAACATTAGCATTTGACCCGATAAGGTGATGTCATGCCTAGCACACCTGACTGGAGGACCTATTGTTATAATTTTCCTTTTAGCAATGCTATCCATTCTTCCATGAGGAAATTGTTAGACTTATTCTACAAGATGTTCCTGATGGATCCTTCGAGTATCCAAAGTCTGATCTTTACCCAGTGACCACGTCAAATGCTATCTCGAAGCATGTCTGTGATACTTTGATTTTCAACAAGAACATTTAAAGCCCAATGCTAAATGCTTCTTGATCAATTATCCAAACACCGTTGTATGGGTAATGTCATGAAAATTTCTCTTCCCTTTCCTAAAGGGGTTTTCTACGTTATATCCCGTCATGAATATCATACTTTGCTTGCCCTTGGGAAGGATATACCCCCTGATATATGTGTTTTAACACATTTTCTTTCCATTGTTTGGATTAAATCTGATAACCACTTTTCATTTCCATTTGGTTTGTTTAAACCTTCTTGTGATCTATATGATATAAGCAGTAATATTTCCCTGCTTATGTAAACACCTCGTGTACAATTCTGTCAGTAAGACCCTGTTACTTTTGTTGGTGACATTCCGGTAGCCACCGAGGGACGAGAACTTTGCCTAATGGTCTGCCTCGTTCAACGAGCAGGGGAAAATGGTTCTCTTCGTCCCTCGCCCTTGGTATCGACGTTGTTGCCAACATAATTGACAGGCTATCCTTTGACATGCCTTTCTTGCATGATCACGCAAGACATCTCCGCCCTTCCTACTTTTAACCCACATGGTGGGCCCATAACCCACAGTTCCACAGGATCGAAACCTGACTCTCCTGT
The DNA here is from genome assembly GCF_018294505.1 of Triticum aestivum. NCBI lineage: Eukaryota > Viridiplantae > Streptophyta > Magnoliopsida > Poales > Poaceae > Triticum > Triticum aestivum. The sequence continues at coordinate 58,399,751 of NC_057810.1, read as the reverse complement.
ACACCCCCTCTTCCCAAAGTTATTCCTCTCGTGTTGACTCGTATGTAATTCATGAGCCACCTTCCGATGAGATCACCAATTCTGGCATCGGAAACAATAATTATTCCATTGCTTGGAACCCATTTCACCTTATGTCTAGGCATTGAACGATTGCGTGGCTGCTTGAAACTTCTTGTTGGACCTTCCAACTTTACTCTCGATGTGTTCTATTTGTTCAACTCGAGAGGTACTCATATGCTCATTCATGGGTTAATCCCAGGTTATTACCCTTATAGCATTCTGACGTTTCCGATCTATCCCGTTACCTATTCGTAAGTACGATGGAGTTTCCGAAGAAAGGATGCCGACTTCATCTCAATGACCTGAAGCAGTAAAATGAAGACATCAATGTAATGGATCAACCACTTCGAGAAGAGCAACCAAGACCGAGAGGGATCGTTAGAATTTCGTAACTAGACCTTACCCCCTAGTCCCCCTCTTAAATCTCGGGACGAGATTTCTTGTAGTGGAGGAGAATTGTAACGCCCAGATAATTAAGCCATAGTAATCATCCGCTAATGATGCCACATCACCTCGATTACTGTTGCTAATCTCGCGTTAGTTCGAAACCGATTCGAATTCAAATTCAAAATCGAGCAAACAATGAAAGATTTCAAATTAAAACTAAAATGTTCGGAGTGAGCCAAATAATTCATAAGTAATGTTGGTGGATAAACCAAGTCTTTATAAAAAGTTTAAATGCACTAAGCTAAATAAAACAGCAGCAACAACAATTAATTATCGTCATATTATATTTTATAAAATACTAAACTATTTTAGCTAGGTGCCAAAGTTATTGTGGCAGTGGTATAATGAATGTTACTATGTTAGGTGCTAATTGAATATTTTACAAAACTAAAACTATTTGGGAATAAACTTAAAACAGAACAAAAAAAGAAAGAAAGGAAAAGACACCTCCTCCCCATACCGGGCTCCGGCCCAGCTGCCGGCCGGCCCAACCGGCCCGTCCACGTCCCCTTATCCCCTCACCACCCCGCAAACCCTAACCCCACGATCCCCACTCACTCCTCCCACTCTCCCCCCGACTGGATCAGGATCGGGCGACCTCGTTCCCGTCGCCCCGAGCCCGACGCCGGCGTCCATCCCCGACGCCGCCCTGTCGTCGCCGGACTGCCTTGCCCCACCACTCCGTCCGTCGGAGCACCACCACCGCTAGGATCGAATCACCGCCGCCAGTGACGTCGATGCCTGGAGCCCCATACCTCGCCGAACTTCCCCGCGCGCCCCGCCACCTCGTATCCGTCGCCGGACATCGCCATCATCGCGCCACCATGCCCTGGAGCCGCCTCGACATTGTTGCTCGTCGCCTCCCCGACCCCATCGCCGCCGCCCGGATCGCCATCGACGGACTGCCTCCCCGTCGTCCTCTTCGTCGCCTACTCGTCCCCAACGTCGCTGTCATCCCCGACCTCTGTCAAGCCCATTGCCCCGACCTCTGCCTTCCCCTGTGAGCTCCATGCCAATTTCCCTCGTCTCCCCCCTTGTTCGTCGTTCCGTTGTGCGGTCCCGTGCCGCCGGGGTTCCGGCCAGTGGTCGCGGTCACCGCGACCGTGCCCACCTCCTCGCCCGTCGCCTGCTGTGCCGCCCGTATTGACGCCTCGCTCGCGCCCAGCGCCCGTGGCGACCGCGCCCTTCCCCACACGCTCACACCGCCGCCGTCTGCCCCCCCCACTCGCTGCGTTCGCCGTCCATCGTTCGTCGCGGCGACCCTCTCCGCTAACCGCGCCGCCCTGCTCCGGCCGCGGCCATGGCCGCCGAAGCCAGGCCGCGCGCCCGCCCCTTCCCCCACTGCTCCGGCGCCCTGCCGTGGCCGGCGCCCCCTGGTAGCCTGGGCGTGCGCCCAAACGGCCCAGCGCCGCGCGCCCGTAACCCGCGCGCCCGCTAAGCCGCCCCTGGCCTATGACATGTGGGGCCTGGCCCTAGAATGTTTAGAAAAAAAGAGAAGAAAAGAAAAAGGAAATAATATAAAAATGAATTAATAAAATTAATAATTAATTAATTAATTAGTGAATTAGTTAACTTAATTAATCTTGTTTAGTTAACCTAATTAACAATTGTGAATTAATTAAACTGTAATTAGATTAGTTAAATCCTAATTAGAGTAAACAGAGTGTGACATGCGGGACCCACGCGTCAGACTGACCCAGTCAACTCCCTGTTGATTGCTGACGTCATGCTGACGTCATGATGACGTCAACATGCACTATTCTGGATAATGTTAGAATTAAATAATTAAATAAATTCTAAAAATGATTAAAACTTTAGAAAATCATATAAAATAAACCGTAGCTCAGATGAAAATACTTTCTATATGAAAGTTGCTTAGAATGACGAGACGAACCCAGATACGCAGCCCGTTCGTCCACCACACACCCCTAACATATCAAACCCGCAACTTTCCCCCTCCGGTTCATCTGTCAGAAAACATGAAACACTGGGAATACTTTCGCGGATGTTTTCCCCCCTTCACCGGTATCACCTACTACCGCGTTAGGGCACACCGAACACCGCGTATTGTCTTGTTATTCTTTGTGATGCTTTGATTGCTCTGTTATTTATTGTGTTCCCTCTCCGTTACTTCTTTCCGATAGACCCCGAGACTGCCGGCCACCCCCAGTTCGACTACGGTGTTGGTGACTCATCCTTCTTGCCAGAGCAACCAGGCAAGCCCCCCCCTTGATCACAAGATATCGCCTATTATCCTCTATACTGCTTGCATTAGAGTAGTGTAGCATGTTACTGCTTTCCGTTAATCCTATTCTGATGCATAGCCTGTCATTGTGGCGACAATCATTGATACCTTACCCGCAATCCTAAATGCTTAGTATAGGATGCTAGTTTATCATCATTGGCCCTACATTCTTGTCAGTCTGCCTCGCTATACTATTGGGCCGTGATCACTCAGGAGGTGATCACGGGTATATACTATACATACATACATACTATACAGATGGTGACTAAAGTCGGGTCAGCTCGATGAGTACCCGCAAGTGATTCTGATGAGGGGGCTGAAAGGACAGGTGGCTCCATCCCGGTAGAGGTGGGCCTGGGTTCCCGACGGCCCCCGACTGTTACTTTGTGGCGGAGCGACAGGGCAGGTTGAGACCACCTAGGAGACAGGTGGGCCTGGCCCTGTTCGGCGTTCGCGGATACTTAACACGCTTAACGAGATCTTGGTATTTGATCTGAGTCTGGCCATTTGGTCTATGCGCACTAACCATCTACGCGGGAGTAGTTATGGGTATCCCGGCGTCGTGGTATCAGCCGAAGCCTTCGTGACGTCAGCGACTGAGCGGCGCGCGCCGGGTTGGACTACGTTAACGCAACTTCCTTTGTAATAGAGGTTGCTAGGTCTGCTCACCGGCCGCGTACGCAACGTGCATGTGTGCTAAGGGCGATGGGCCCAGACCCCTGTGCGCTTAGGTTTAGACCGGCGTGCTGACCTCTCTGTTGTGCCTAGGTGGGGCTGCGACGTGTTGATCTTCCGAGGCCGGGCATGACCCAGGAAAGTGTGTCCGACCAAATGGGATCGAGTGTGTTGGGTTATGTGGTGCACCCTTGCAGGGAAGTTAATCTATTCGAATAGCCGTGATCTTCGGTAACAGGACGACTGGGAGTTGTACCTTGACCTTATGACAACTAGAACCGGATACTTAATAAAACACACCCTTCCAAGTTCCACAGACAACCTGGTGATCGCTTTTCCACAGGGCGACGAGGGGAGGATCGCCGGGTAGGATTATGCTATGCGATGCTACTGGAGATGCTACTTGGAGATGATACTTGGAGGACTTCAGTCTACTCTCTTCTACATGCTGCAAGACGGAGGCTGCCAGAAGCGTAGTCTTCGATAGGACTAGCTATCCCCTCTTATTCTGGCATTCTGCAGTTCAGTCCACCGATATTGCCTCCTTACACATATACCCATGCATATGTAGTGTAGTTCCTTGCTTGCGAGTACTTTGGATGAGTACTCACGGTTGCTTTCTCCCCCCTTTCCCCCTTTCCTTTCTTTCTGGTTGTCGCAACCAGATGCTGGAGTCCAGGAGCTAGACGCCACCGTCGACGACGACTCCTACTACACCGGAGGTGCCTACTACTACGTGTAACCCGCTGACGACGACCAGGAGTAGTTAGGAGGATCCCAGGCAAGAGGCCTGCGCCTCTTTCGATCTATATCCTAGTTTGTGCTAGCCATCTTATGGCAACTTGTTTAATTTATGTCTGTACTCAGATATTGTTGCTTCCGCTGACTCGTCTATGATCGAGCACTTGTATTCGAGCCCTCGAGGCCCCTGGCTTGTATTACGATGCTTGTATGACTTAATTATGTTTTAGAGTTGTGTTGTGATATCTTCCCGTGAGTCCCTGATCTTGATCGTACACATTTGCGTGCATGATTAGTGTACGATTGAATCGGGGGCGTCACAAGTTGGTATCAGAGCCAACTGCCTGTAGGAATCCCATTTCCAACTCCTTGGCCGAAGTCGAGTCTAGACTTTACAAAACTTTTACTAACATGGCTATGCGACCCATGGGCCCACGTCGCCATTGGGTGGTATTAGGATCTTTTACTCCTCGACCTTTACTCCGGGATTCTGAACTCTCTTCTATTCGGGTTAAACGAATTTTTTACTAAAATCTAACTTTAGGTTCTCGAAAATACTTTCTCCCGGAGAGGCCCTTCAGTCCAGATGGTCACCGACTGCACCAGAAGATTTCGGAGATACTCTTTGATATTCTCTCGAGACTTTGTGCCCATCACTTTTGCTATTCCTGACCACCGATAAATCCTTATGGATAACTACTTACACTTGCCATTCTTACGATCATCCCCCATTGATCTTGTTATTACAAGATACCCCGAAGTTTTCTCTATTGTTCCGAGAATACTTCGTGCCTACTGCCTAGCAGTTCTTTGCCACATGAATACCCCTTCAAATAAATCCTCGCACTTGTCGAGTATCCGCTCATCCCCAGTTGTTCATGAGTTTCACAAAAGTCTTCAAAATACTATTCGATCTTCCGAAAATCCTCTGAAGCCTTTGGCTCCTGAAATTCTTGCTTGCTCACATTTCCCTGCTTATGTAAACACCTCGTGTACAATTCTGTCAGTAAGACCCTGTTACTTTTGTTGGTGACATTCCGGTAGCCACCGAGGGACGAGAACTTTGCCTAATGGTCTGCCTCGTTCAACGAGCAGGGGAAAATGGTTCTCTTCGTCCCTCGCCCTTGGTATCGACGTTGTTGCCAACATAATTGACAGGCTATCCTCTGACATGCCTTTCTTGCATGATCACGCAAGACATCTCCGCTCTTCCTACTTTTAACCCACATGGTGGGCCCATAACCCACAGTTCCACAGGATCGAAACCTGACTCTCCTGTACACCCCCTGTTCCCAAAGTTATTCCTCTCGTGTTGACTCGTATGTAATTCATGAGCCACCTTCCGATGAGATCACCAATTCTGGCATCGGAAACAATAATTATTCCATTGCTTGGAACCCCTTTCACCTTATGTCTAGGCATTGAACAATTGCGTGGCTGCTTGAAACTTCTTGTTGGACCTTCCAACTTTACTCTCGATGTGTTCTATTTGTTCAACTCGAGAGGTACTCATATGCTCATTCATGGGTTAATCCCAGGTTATTACCCTTATAGCATTCTGACGTTTCCGATCTATCCCGTTACCTATTCGTAAGTACGATGGAGTTTCCGAAGAAAGGATGCCGACTTCATCTCAATGACCTGAAGCAGTAAAATGAAGACATCAATGTAATGGATCAACCACTTCGAGAAGAGCAACCAAGACCGAGAGGGATCGTTAGAATTTCGTAACTAGACCTTACCCCCTAGTCCCCCTCTTAAATCTCGGGACGAGATTTCTTGTAGTGGAGGAGAATTGTAACACCCAGATAATTAAGCCATAGTAATCATCCGCTAATGATGCCACATCACCTCGATTACTGTTGCTAATCTCGCGTTAGTTCGAAACCGATTCGAATTCAAATTCAAAATCGAGCAAACAATGAAAGATTTCAAATTAAAACTAAAATGTTCGGAGTGAGCCAAATAATTCATAAGTAATGTTGGTGGATAAACCAAGTCTTTATAAAAAGTTTAAATGCACTAAGCAAAATAAAACAGCAGCAACAACAATTAATTATCGTCCTATTATATTTTATAAAATACTAAACTATTTTAGCTAGGTGCCAAAGTTATTGTGGCAGTGGTATAATTAATGTTACTATGTTAGGTGCTAATTGAATATTTTACAAAACTAAAACTATTTGGGAATAAACTTAAAACAGAACAAAAAAAAGAAAGAAAGGAAAAGACACCTCCTCCCCATACCGGGCTCCGGCCCAGCTGCCGGCCGGCCCAACCGGCCCGTCCACGTCCCCTTATCCCCTCACCACCCCGCAAACCCTAACCCCACGATCCCCACTCACTCCTCCCACTCTCCCCCCGACTGGATCGGGATCGGGCGACCTCGTTCCCGTCGCCCCGAGCCCGACACCGGCGTCCATCCCCGACGCCGCCCCGTCGTCGCCGGACTGCCTTGCCCCACCACTCCGTCCGCCTGAGCACCACCACCGCTAGGATCGAATCACCGCCGCCAGTGACGTCGATGCCTGGAGCCCCATACCTCGCCGAACTTCCCCGCGCGCCCCGCCACCTCGTTTCCGTCGCCGGACATCGCCATCATCGCGCCACCACGCCCTGGAGCCGCCTCGACATTGTTGCTCGTCGCCTCCCCGACCCCGTCGCCGCCGCCCGGATCGCCATCGACGGACTGCCTCCCCGTTGTCCTCTTCGTCGCCTACTCGTCCCCAACGTCGCTGTCATCCCCGACCTCTGTCAAGCCCATTGCCCCGACCTCTGCCTTCCCCTGTGAGCGCCATGCCAATTTCCCTCGTCTCCCCTCTTGTTCGTCGTTCCGTTGTGCGGTCCCGTGCCGCCGGAGTTCCGGCCAGTGGTCGCCGTCACCGCGACCGTGCCCACCTCCTCGCCCGTCGCCGTGCTGTGCCGCCCGTATTGACGCCTCGCTCGCGCCCAGCGCCCGTGGCGACCGCGCCCTTCCCCACACGCTCACACCGCCGCCGTCTGCCCCCCCACTCGTTGCGTTTGCCGTCCGTCGTCCGTCGCGGCGACCCTCTCCGCTAACCGCGCCGCCCTGCTCCGGCCACGGCCATGGCCGCCGAAGCCAGGCCGCGCGCCCGCCCCTTCGCCCACTGCTCCGGTGCCCTGCCGTGGCCGGCGCCCCGCCGTGGCCGGCACCCCCTGGTAGCCTGGGCGTGCGCCCAAACGGCCCAGCGCCCACGCGCCCGTAACCCGCGCGCCCGCTAAGCCGCCCCTGGCCTATGACATGTGGGGCCTGGCCCCAGAATGTTTAGAAAAAAAAGAGAAGAAAAAGGAAATAATATAAAAATGAATTAATAAAATTAATAATTAATTATTTAATTAGTGAATTAGTTAACTTAATTAATCTTGTTTAGTTAACCTAATTAACAATTGTGAATTAATTAAATTGTAATTAGATTAGTTAAATCCTAATTAGAGTAAACAGAGTGTGACATGTGGGACCCACGCGTCAGACTGACCCAGTCAACTCCCTGTTGATTGCTGACGTCATGCTGACGTCATGATGACGTCAACATGCACTATTCTGGATAATGTTAGAATTAAATAATTAAATAAATTCTAAAAATGATTAAAACTTTAGAAAATCTTATAAAATAAACTGTAGCTCAGATGAAAATACTTTCTATATGAAAGTTGCTTAGAACGACGAGACGAACCCGGATACGCAGCCTGTTCGTCCACCACACACCCCTAACATATCAAACCCGCAACTTTCCCCCTCTGGTTCATCTGTCAGAAAACATGAAACACCGGGAATACTTTCAAGGATGTTTTCCCCCCTTCACCGGTATCACCTACTACCGCATTAGGGCACACCGAACACCGCGTATTGTCTTGTTATGCTTTGTGATGCTTTGATTGCTCTGTTATTTATTGTGTTCCCTCTCCGTTACTTCTTTCCGATAGACCCCGAGACTGCCGGCGACCCCCAGTTCGACTACGGTGTTGGTGACTCGCCCTTCTTGCCAGAGCAACCAGGCAAGCCCCCCCCCTTGATCACCAGATATCGCCTATTATCCTCTATACTGCTTGCATTAGAGTAGTGTAGCATGTTACTGCTTTCCGTTAATCCTATTCTGATGCATAGCCTGTCATTGTTGCGACAATCATTGATACCTTACCCGCAATCCTAAATGCTTAGTATAGGATGCTAGTTTATCATCATTGGCCCTACATTCTTGTCAGTCTGCCTTGCTATACTATTGGGCCGTGATCACTTGGGAGGTGATCACGGGTATATACTATACATACATACATACTATACAGATGGTGACTAAAGTCGGGTCAGCTCGATGAGTACCCGCAAGTGATTCTGATGAGGGGGCTGAAAGGACAGGTGGCTCCATCCCGGTAGAGGTGGGCCTGGGTTCCCGACGGCCCCCGACTGTTACTTTGTGGCGGAGCGACAGGGCAGGTTGAGACCACCTAGGAGACAGGTGGGCCTGGCCCTGTTCGGCGTTCGCGGATACTTAACACGCTTAACGAGATCTTGGTATTTGATCTGAGTCTGGCCATTTGGTTTATGCGCACTAACCATCTACGCGGGAGTAGTTATGGGTATCCCGGCATCGTGGTATCAGCCGAAGCCTTCGTGATGTCAGCGACTGAGCGGCGCGCGCCGGGTTGGACTACGTTAACGCAACTTCCTTTGTAATAGAGGTTGCTAGGTCTGCTCACCGGCCGCGTACGCAACGTGCAGGTGTGCTAAGTGCGATGGGCCCAGACCCCTGTGCGCTTAGGTTTAGACCGGCGTGCTGACCTCTCTGTTGTGCCTAGGTGGGGCTGCGACGTGTTGATCTTCCGAGGCCGGGCATGACCCAGGAAAGTGTGTCCGGACAAATGGGATCGAGCGTGTTGGGTTATGTGGTGCACCCCTGCAGGGAAGTTAATATATTCGAATAGCCGTGATCTTCGGTAACAGGACGACTGGGAGTTGTACCTTGACCTTATGACAACTAGAACCGGATACTTAATAAAACACACCCTTCCAAGTTCCACAGACAACCTGGTGATCGCTTTTCCACAGGGCGACGAGGGGAGGATCGCCGGGTAGGATTATGCTATGCGATGCTACTGGAGATGCTACTTGCAGATGATACTTGGAGGACTTCAGTCTACTCTCTTCTACATGCTGCAAGACGGAGGCTGCCAGAAGCGTAGTCTTCGATAGGACTAGCTATCCCCTCTTATTCTGGCATTCTGCAGTTCAGTCCACCGATATTGCCTCTTTACACATATACCCATGCATATGTAGTGTAGTTCCTTGCTTGCGAGTACTTTGGATGAGTACTCACGGTTGCTTTCTCCCCCCTTTCCCCATTTCCTTTCTTTCTGGTTGTCGCAACCAGATGCTGGAGTCCAGGAGCCAGACGCCACCGTCGACAACGACTCCTACTACACCGGAGGTGCCTACTACTACGTGTAGCCCGCTGACGACGACCAGGAGTAGTTAGGAGGATCCCAGGCAGGAGGCCTGCGCCTCTTTCGATCTATATCCTAGTTTGTGCTAGCCATCTTATGGCAACTTGTTTAACTTATGTCTGTACTCAGATATTGTTGCTTCCACTGACTCGTCTATGATCGAGCACTTGTATTCGAGCCCTCGAGGCCCCTGGCTTGTATTATGATGCTTGTATGACTTAATTATGTTTTAGAGTTGTGTTGTGATATCTTCCCGTGAGTCCCTGATCTTGATCGTACACATTTGCGTGCATGATTAGTGTACGATTGAATCGGGGGCGTCACAAGTTGGTATCAGAGCCAACTGCCTGTAGGAATCCCATTTCCAACTCCTTGGCCGAAGTCGAGTCTAGACTTTACAAAACTTTTACTAACATGGCTGTGCGACCCATGGGCCCACGTCGCCATTGGGTGGTATTAGGATCTTTTACTCCTCGACCTTTACTCTGGGATTCTGAACTCTCTTCGATTCGGGTTAAACGAATTTTTTACTAAAATCTAACTTTAGGTTCTCGAAAATACTTTCTCCCGGAGAGGCCCTTCAGTCCAGATGGTCACCGACTGCACCAGAAGATTTCGGAGATACTCTTTGATATTCTCTCGAGACTTTGTGCCCATCACTTTTGCTATTCCTGACCACCGATAAATCCTTATGGATAACTACTTACACTTGCCATTCTTACGATCATCCCCCATTGATCTTGTTATTACAAGATACCCCGAAGTTTTCTCTATTGTTCCGAGAATACTTCGTGCCTACTGCCTAGCAGTTCTTTGCCACATGAATACCCCTTCAAATAAATCCTCGCACTTGTCGAGTATCCGCTCATCCCCAGTTGTTCATGAGTTTCACAAAAGTCTTCAAAATACTATTCGATCTTCCGAAAATCCTCTGAAGCCTTTGGCTCTTGAAATTCTTGCTTGCTCACATTATGGTTAATCCCATAAGTCTCGTAGTCTTATTGACATTCCTTGTCATTATCATTTTGGGTCTATTGACTCAATATGTTTGCGAATACACGCAATCATCATTGATCCTTATAAATTACCTTTCCGGCTGAGCTGCCATTCTTTTAACTAGGAATTGGTTCTCGACCAATCCAATTGTCGTTGATTGTACCCTAAGGCTATTCAACTTATCCATCCCTAATCAGAGCATTGCTTCTGTTCCCTTGATTTGGAAATCATAATTCCTTTGCATTTGATAATTGAGTTAGTCAGTTGTTTCTATAATCTGATCTCCTTGCATTCTTCTTCCTCTAGTTGAGTACCGATGCTCACGCTAGATCCCTTCTGGACCACCAGATCCTTTGTTGGATTTTATCTGACAATGCCCTTCATATTCAATAACCTTGTGAGCCTTTCCTCTGATACATAATGCCTTTGGTAAATTGTATCCTCTGCTTTCTCAACTATGCTCTGCCTTCGAGCTTGAGTTAATTACTTCTAAATATTCTGGTATATGATTCTAAGATGCCCCGATGGGTTGAATCTATGCCTTCCTTAATATGTGTGAACTCGAAAGTTTTCACGAGTCGTACTCTTCTGGTATTTTGCCAGATAAAATTTCAACACTACAACTTCATTGAACACGAGAAGTGAATGGAAGGTTGTGCATTGGAGAAGTGGGAGTCGACCATGAACTTTGTGTTCATGCCCATGGACACGATGTACATCTTCTCATCGAAGCTTCTTTTAAAATTAATTATTCCCTTGGTATAAGTTCATCTTATATCTGAGATCTGGCCTTTTTGCAATCGTGGTTCCGACCATGTTCTCCTTTAAATACCATTTCTCGTGCAAGTTTAAGCACTTGTCTTTTGCAGAGCAATTCCCCAGTCCAACCTCTACTTTGATTCGTCGTCGAGTATTACCCTCCTGGTATCTCGAGATTATCTTGGAATTGCATAACTTCTTATGAGTTCTTCATCAAGTGCTACATTTCCACTGATTCCAATTTTTCACGGGCTTTGAGTTATTAAACACTCAAAGACACCGATGACTGAACCGAGTCCGCACTATGGTTCAACATCTCTTCAGTAAGCTTCTATAAGTACGAGTTTGTACCCGATCACGCCATTCCTAGCCTGTTTGGCTATATCATTGTCGTGATGATTCTAACTGTGCTACCTGGTCCGTCTTCTCGGGGCACAAATTTCGAGGTGAGCTAATCTTACAATCGATCTTCCTTGTCATACCGTTCGCCTTGAACAACAATCCTGATTTCAAGTTTGTGTCCTACCCATGGTTCCAATAACCTTCCGCTACCTCATTCCTTTGACTTAATGTCGTCGCTGATTGATTACGTCTTCATGGAATCTCTCGACAAATGTGTCATGATCATCATGACCGTTCTGAGCTCTTCTAGGATATCATCTGAACTCATGATGACAAATACCTTCCTTTCCCCTTGTTGATTTGTGTTATCCTTGCCAACATTATTGCCTTCCCTCCAAGGCAAACTTGTTCGTGTTTTGTGTTATACCTTGAGTTCCTTGCTACCCAGCATTGTTCTTCTTTACCTTGTAATATTACCACCTTTTATGTCAAGAATGTCGTGGGAATTTCACCACCTCTTGAGAATTCTTGGTATGGTGATACTTCTCACCATCGCCATTCTTCTTGGGTCCTCGTGTTGGTTCCAACCAGGGTACCAACAAGTGAGCGGTGCTGTTTGGATTCCGCCCTTCTAGCATCTATATTGCTTCGAAGTTAATGGTCGACCGTTCATTCTTAGACTATTGATTATTGAATCACCATTCCAATGTTGGCCGTGCAACCCAGCCCATATTTCGGGTGCCCCTTTCAACCAATGTTTGTATGTTTTCCTCGAGCATACATCATTATACCATTTGATCTGACAAATGCTATCTCCTTGTTCACATAATTGTGGAAATCCACCTTTTTGGAAATCTCAAGGATTGTTACTGACTCCATCAGCTACCCCGTCATCCTCTCTTTGGTTTAAATGTTGAACTCTTGAGTTGAAACTTGCTTCCATAGTACATTCCCCAATAATCTTACGATGTCGTCTCGTCAATTTGTCTTGCACCTTTTCTTCTCAGGCATCCTGAGTCTGAGGTATCCTGGCACCAATCAGATCTGAATCTCGATCAGATATGGTGGCCGGGACATATTTCCTAGAGTTATAACATTAGCATTTGACCCGATAAGGTGATGTCATGCCTAGCACACCTGACCGGAGGACCTATTGTTATAATTTTCCTTTTAGCAATGCTATCCATTCTTCCATGAGGAAATTGTTAGACTTATTCTACAAGATGTTCCTGATGGATCCTTCGAGTATCCAAAGTCTGATCTTTACCCAGTGACCACGTCAAATGCTATCTCGAAGCATGTCTGTGATACTTTGATTTTCAACAAGAACATTTAAAGCCCAATGCTAAATGCTTCTTGATCAATTATCCAAACACCGTTGTATGGGTAATGTCATGAAAATTTCTCTTCCCTTTCCTAAAGGGGTTTTCTACGTTATATCCCGTCATGAATATCATACTTTGCTTGCCCTTGGGAAGGATATACCCCCTGATATATGTGTTTTAACACATTTTTCTTTCCATTGTTTGGATTAAATCTGATAACCACTTTTCATTTCCATTTGGTTTGTTTAAACCTTCTTGTGATCTATATGATATAAGCAGTAATATTTCCCTGCTTATGTAAACACCTCGTGTACAATTCTGTCAGTAAGACCCTGTTACTTTTGTTGGTGACATTCCGGTAGCCACCGAGGGACGAGAACTTTGCCTAATGGTCTGCCTCGTTCAACGAGCAGGGGAAAATGGTTCTCTTCGTCCCTCGCCCTTGGTATCGACGTTGTTGCCAACATAATTGACAGGCTATCCTCTGACATGCCTTTCTTGCATGATCACGCAAGACGTCTCCGCCCTTCCTACTTTTAACCCACATGGTGGGCCCATAACCCACAGTTCCACAGGATCGAAACCTGACTCTCCTGTACACCCCCTGTTCCCAAAGTTATTCCTCTCATGTGGACTCGTATGTAATTCATGAGCCACCTTCCGATGAGATCACCAATTCTGGCATCGGAAACAATAATTATTCCATTGCTTGGAACCCCTTTCACCTTATGTCTAGGCATTGAACGATTGCGTGGCTACTTGAAACTTCTTGTTGGACCTTCCAACTTTACTCTCGGTGTGTTCTATTTGTTCAACTCGAGAGGTATTCATATGCTCATTCATGGGTTAATCCCAGGTTATTACCCTTATAGCATTCTGATGTTTCCGATCTATCCCGTTACGTATTCGTAAGTACGATGGAGTTTCCGAAGAAAGGATGCCGACATCATCTCAATGACCTGAAGCAGTAAAATGAAGACATCAATGTAATGGATCAACCACTTCGAGAAGAGCAACCAAGACCGAGAGGGATCGTTAGAATTTCGTAACTAGACCTTACCCCCTAGTCCCCCTCTTAAATCTCGGGACGAGATTTCTTGTAGTGGAGGAGAATTGTAACGCCCAGATAATTAAGCCACAGTAATCATCCGCTAATGATGCCACATCAGCTCGATTACTGTTGCTAATCTCGCGTTAGTTCGAAACCGATTCGAATTCAAATTCAAAATCGAGCAAACAATGAAAGATTTCAAATTAAAACTAAAATGTTCGGAGTGAGCCAAATAATTCATAAGTAATGTTGGTGGATAAACCAAGTCTTTATAAAAAGTTTAAATGCACTAAGCTAAATAAAACAGCAGCAACAACAATTAATTATCCTCCTATTATATTTTATAAAATACTAAACTATTTTAGCTAGGTGCCAAAGTTATTGTGGCAGTGGTATAATTAATGTTACTATGTTAGGTGCTAATTGAATATTTTACAAAACTAAAACTATTTGGGAATAAACTTAAAACAGAACAAAAAAAGAAAGAAAGGAAAAGACACCTCCTCCCCCTACCGGGCTCCGGCCCAGCTGCCGGCCGGCCCAACCGACCCGTCCACGTCCCCTTATCCCCTCACCACCCCGCAAACCCTAACCCCACGATCCCCACTCACTCCTCCCACTCTCCCCCCGACTGGATCGGGATCGGGCGACCTCGTTCCCGTCGCCCCGAGCCCGACGCCGGCGTCCATCCCCGACGCCGCCCCGTCGTCGCCGGACTGCCTTGCCCCACCACTCCATCCGCCGGAGCACCACCACCGCTAGGATCGAATCACCGCCGCCAGTGACGTCGATGCCTGGAGCCCCATACCTCGCCGAACTTCCCCGCGCGCCCCGCCACCTTGTTTCCGTCGCCGGACATCGCCATCATCGCGCCACCACGCCCTGGAGCCGCCTCGACATTGTTGGTCGTCGCCTCCCCGACCCCGTCGCTGCCGCCCGGATCGCCATCGATGGACTGCCTCCCCGTCGTCCTCTTCGTCGCCTACTCATCCCCAACATCGCTGTCATCCCCGACCTCTGTCAAGCCCATTGCCCCGACCTCTGCCTTCCCCTGTGAGCGCATTGCCAATTTCCCTCGTCTCCCCCCTTGTTCGTCGTTCCGTTGTGCGGTCCCGTGCCGCCGGAGTTCCGGCCAGTGGTCGCGGTCACCGTGACCGTGCCCACCTCCTTGCCCGTCGCCGTGCTGTGCCGCCCGTATTGACGCCTCGCTCGCGCCCAGCGCCCGTGGCGACCGCACCCATCCCCACACGCTCACACCGCCGCCGTCTGCCCCCCCCACTCGATGCGTTCGCCGTCCGTCGTCCGTCGTGGCGACCTCTCCGCTAACCGCGCCGCCTTGCTCCGGCCGCGGCCATGGCCGCCGAAGCCAGGCCGCGCGCCCGCCCCTTCGCCCACTGCTCCGGCGCCCTGCCGTGGCCGGTGCCCCACCGTGGCCAGCGCCCCCTGGTAGCCTGGGCGTGCGCCCAAACGGCCCAGCGCCCGCGCGCCCGTAACCCGCGCGCCCGCTAAGCCGCCCCTGGCCTATGACATGTGGGGCCTGGCCCCAGAATGTTTAGAAAAAAAAGAGAAGAAAAGAAAAAGGAAATAATATAAAAATGAATTAATAAAATTAATAATTAATTAATTAATTAGTGAATTAGTTAACTTAATTAATCTTGTTTAGTTGACCTAATTAACAATTGTGAATTAATTAAACTATAATTAGATTAGTTAAATCCTAATTAGAGTAAACAGAGTGTGACATGCGGGACCCACACGTCAGACTGACCCAGTCAACTCCCTGTTGATTGCTGACGTCATGCTGACGTCATGATGACGTCAGCATGCACTATTCTGAATAATGTTAGAATTAAATAATTAAATAAATTCTAAAAATGATTAAAACTTTAGAAAATCATATAAAATAAACCGTAGCTCAGATGAAAATACTTTCTATATGAAAGTTGCTCAGAACCACGAGACGAACCCGGATACGCAGCCTGTTCGTTCACCACACACCGCTAACATATCAATCCCGCAACTTTCCCCCTCTTGTTCATGTGTCAGAAAACATGAAACACCGGGAATACTTTCCCGGATGTTTTCCCCCCTTCACCGGTATCACCTACTACCGCGTTAGGGCACACCGAACACCGCGTATTGTCTTGTTATGCTTTGTGATGCTTTGATTGCTCTGTTATTTATTGTGTTCCCTCTCCGTTACTTCTTTCCGATAGACCCCGAGACTGCCGGCGACCCCCAGTTCGACTACGGTGTTGGTGACTCGCCCTTCTTGCCAGAGCAACCAGGCAAGCCCCCCCCTTGATCACCAGATATCGCCTATTATCCTCTATACTGCTTGCATTAGAGTAGTGTAGCATGTTACTGCGTTCCGTTAATCCTATTCTGATGCATAGCCTGTCATTGTTGCTACAATCATTGATACCTAACCCGCAATCCTAAATGCTTAGTATAGGATGCTAGTTTATCATCATTGGCCCTACATTCTTGTCAGTCTGCCTCGCTATACTATTGGGCCGTGATCACTCGGGAGGTGATCACGGGTATATACTATACTATACATACATACTATACAGATGGTGACTAAAGTTGGGTCAGCTCGATGAGTACCCGCAAGTAATTCTGATGAGGGGGCTGAAAGGACAGGTGGCTCCATCCCGGTAGAGGTGGGCCTGGGTTCCCGACGGCCCCCGACTGTTACTTTGTGGCGGAGCGACAGGGCAGGTTGAGACCACCTAGGAGACAGGTGGGCCTGGCCCTGTTCGGCGTTCGCGGATACTTAACACGCTTAACGAGATCTTGGTATTTGATCTGAGTCTGGCCATTTGGTTTATGCGCACTAACCATCTACGCGGGAGTAGTTATGGGTATCCCGGCGTCGTGGTATCAGCCGAAGCCTTCGTGACGTCAGCGACTGAGCGGCGCGTGCCGGGTTGGACTGCGTTAACGCAACTTCCTTTGTAATGGAGGTTGCTAGGTCTGCTCACCGGCCGCTTACGCAACATGCAGGTGTGCTAAGGGCGATGGGCCCAGACCCCTGTGCGCTTAGGTTTAGACCGGCGTGCTGGCCTCTCTGTTGTGCCTAGGTGGGGCTATGACGTGTTGATCTTCCGAGGCCGGGCATGACCCAGGAAAGTGTGTCCGGCCAAATGGGATCGAGCATGTTGGGTTATGTGGTGCACCCCTGCAGGGAAGTTAATCTATTCAAACAGCCGTGATCTTCGGTAACAGGACGACTTGGAGTTGTACCTTGACCTTATGACAACTAGAACCGGATACTTAATAGAACACACCCTTCCAAGTTCCATAGACAACCCGGTGATCGCTTTTCCACAGGGCGACGAGGGGAGGATCGCCGGGTAGGATTATGCTATGCGATGCTACTGGAGATGCTACTTGGAGATGATACTTGGAGGACTTCAGTCTACTCTCTTCTACATGCTGCAAGACGGAGGCTGCCAGAAGCGCAGTCTTCGATAGGACTAGCTACCCCCCTCTTATTCTGGCATTCTGCAGTTCAGTCCACCGATATTGCCTCTTTACACATATACCCATGCATATGTAGTGTAGGTCCTTGCTTGCGAGTACTTTGGATGAGTACTCACGGTTGCTTTCTTCCCCTTTCCCCCTTTCCTTTCTTTCTGGTTGTCGGAACCAGATGCTGGAGTCCAGGAGCCAGACGCCACCGTCAACGACGACTCCTACTACACCGGAGGTGCCTACTACTACGTGCAGCCCGCTGACAACGACCAGGAGTAGTTAGGAGGATCCCAGGCAGGAGGCCTGCGCCTCTTTCGATCTGTATCCCAGTTTGTGCTAGCCATCTTATGGCAACTTGTTTAACTTATGTCTGTACTCAGATATTGTTGCTTCCGCTGACTCGTCTATGATTGAGCACTTGTATTCGAGCCCTCGAGGCCCCTGGCTTGTATTATGATGCTTGTATGACTTAATTATGTTTTAGAGTTGTGTTGTGATATCTTCCCGTGAGTCCTTGATCTTGATCATACACATTTGCATGCATGATTAGTGTACGATTGAATGGGCGTCACAGACAACAAAGAAGAAGTGGATGATGACAACTATCCGCCCCCCTGAATACGGTGATGCTACAATGGGGGAAGCTGAAGATCAAGAGGAACCAGACGATGTGCCCGATGATGATCTTCGCCGGGTCATTGTTGATGAAAAGAGAAAATGCCAGAGTGAAAAGGAGAAGTTGAAGTTTGATCGCATGTTAGAGGATCATAAAAAAGGGTTGTACCAAAATTGCGAAGATAGCAACACAAAGCTCGGACCACACTATAATTGCTGCAATGGAAGGCAGGCAATGGTGTATCTGACAACGGATTTGAGAAGCTACTGAAAATATTGAAGAAGAAGTTTCCAAAGGATAACAAATTGCCCGACAGTACGTACGAAGAAAAGAAGGTTCTATGCCCTTTGGGATTGGAGGTGTAGAAGATACATGCATGCTCTAATGATTGCATCCTCTACCACGGTGCGTACGAGGATTTGAACGCATGCCCGTTATGTGGTGCATTGCGGTATAAGATCAGATGAGATGACCCTGGTGATGTTGACGGCGAGCACACCAGGAA
Organism: Triticum aestivum; assembly: GCF_018294505.1. NCBI lineage: Eukaryota > Viridiplantae > Streptophyta > Magnoliopsida > Poales > Poaceae > Triticum > Triticum aestivum. Next base: position 58,381,049 of record NC_057810.1, on the reverse strand, counting down.
GAGAGTTCCTGCCAAGGTGATGTGGCATGCTCCTATAATACCACGGTTGAAACGTCTGTTTAGAAACATAGAGCATGCCAACTTGATGTGATGGCACAAAGAGGACCATAAGAAAGACGGGAAGTTGAGAGCACCCGCTGATGGGTCACAATGGAGAAAAATCGAGAGAAAGTGGGAGGACTTTGCAGGTGACGCAAGAAACATATGGTTTGGTTTAAGCGAGGATGGCACTAATCCTTTTGGGGAGCAGAGCAGCAATCATAGCACCTGGCCCGTGACTCTATGTATCTATAACCTTCCTCCTTGGTTGTGCATGAAGCGGAAGGTCATAAAGATGCCAGTGCTCATCCAAGTCCCTAAGCAACTCGGCAACGACATTGATGTGTACCTAAGTCCATTAGTTGAAGAACTTCTATAGATGCGGAATGGAAAAGGTGTACGTGTGTGGGATGAGCACGACCAACAGGAATTTGACCTACATGTGTTGCTGTTTGTAACCATCAATGATTGGCCTGCTCTCAGTAACCTTTTAGGACAGACAAACAAGGGATACCATGCATGCACGCACTATTTAGGAGACACAGGAAGTATATATTTGGACAAATACAGGAAGAATGTGTACTTGGGGCATCGTCGATTTCTTCCGACCAACCATCAATGTCGAAAGAAAGACAAGCATTTCAAAGGCGAGGTGGATCACCAGAAGAAGCCCGCAGTCCATACTGGGGATCACATACTTGCTATGGTCAATGATTTACAAGTAATCTTTGGAAAGGGTCCCGACAGACTATCTGTTTTGAATGACGCCGAGGGACGCGCACCCATGTGGAAAAAGAAATCTATATTTTGGGACCTACCCTATTGGAAAGACCTAGAGGTCCGCTCTGCAATCGATGTGATGCACGTGATGAAGAATCTTTGTGTGAACCTGCTAGGCTTCTTGGGCGTGTATGGGAAGACAAAAGATACACCTGAGGCATGAGAGGACCAGCAACGTGTGCACGAAAAAGATGGCATGCCTCCAAAGTAGTATGAAGGTCCTTCCTGCTACACTCTTACCAAAGAAGAGAATAAGATCTTATTTGAATGCCTGCTCAGTATGAAGGTCCCGTTTAGCATCTCATTGAATATAAAGGGAATAATAGATATGGCAGAGAAAAATTTTCAGAACCTAAAGTCTCATGACTGCCACATGATTATGATGCAACTGCTTCCGGTTGCATTGAGGGGGCTTCTACTGAAAAAGTTCGATTAGCCATTACAAAGCTATGTGCATTCCTCAATGCAATCTCTCAGAAGGTGATCGATCCAGAAATCCTACCAAGTTCAAGGAGTGATTTGGCCAATGTCTTGTCAGTTTCGAGCTGGTTGATGTTTGCTTGAACTACGTCGGTATTTCCCCAAAGAGGAAGGGATGATGCAGCACATCAACGGTAGGTATTTCCCTCAGTGAAGATACCAAGGTTATCGAACCAGTAGGACAACCATGCAACACAATGTAAACTTGCACACAAATAACAATTACTCGCAACCCGACATGTTAAAGGGGTTGTCAATCCCTTTCGGGTAATGGCGCCAGAAATTGGCACGGAGATGGGATAAAGTTGTAATAGATTGGATAAATAGAACACGAATGAAATAAAGTGCAGCGAATTATTTTTGCATTTTTGGTTTAACAGATCTGAAAATAAAAGCAAATAAAAATAGATCGTGAAGGCAAATATAATAAAGAAGAGACCCAGGGGCCGTAGGTTTCACTAGTGGCTTCTCTCGAGAAAAATAGCACACAGTGGGAAAACAATTACTATTGGGCAATTGATAGAACTTCAAATAATCATGACGATATCCAGGCAATGATAATGATATAGGCATCACGTCCAAGATTAGTAGACCGACTCCTTCCTACATGTACTACTATTACTCCACACATCGACCGCTATATAGCATGCATCTAGTGTATTAAGTTCATGGAAAAACGGAGTAATGGAATAAGAATGATGACATGATGTACACAAGATCTATTTATGTAGAAATAGACCCCATCTTGTTATCCTTAATAGCACCGATAAATATGTGTCGTTTCCCCTTCTGTCACTGGGATCTAGCACCGTAAGATCGAACCCATCACAAAGCACCTCTTCCCATTGCAAGATAAATAGATCAAGTTTTCCAAACAAAACCAAAATATCAGATAAGAAATATGAGGCTATAATCAGTCATGCATATAAGAGATCAAAGAAGACTCAAATAACTTTCATGGATAAAAGCATAGATCTGATCATAAACTCAAAGTTCATCTCCCAACAAACACACCGCAAAAAGGCTTACATCATATGGATCTTCAAGAGACCATTGTATTGAAAATCAAGAGAGAGAGAGGAAGCCATCTAGCTACTAACTACGGACCCGTAGGTCTACAAAGAACTACTCACGCATCATCGGAGAGGCACCAATAATGAACCCCTCCATGATGGTGTCTAGATTGGATCTAGAGTTTCCGGAACTTGCGGTGGCTGGAATTGATTTTTGTCGACTTCCCTAGGGTTTCTGGAATATTGGGGTATTTATAGAGCAAAGAGGTGGTGCGAGAGGCCACCGAGGTGGGCATAACCCACCTGGGCACGCCTGGGCCCAATTGCACCCTGGTGGGTTGTGCCCCCTTGGGGCACCCCTCTGGTACTTCTTCGGCACAACTTGTGTCTTCTGGTCTAGAAAAAATCCACAAAAAGTTTCGCTACGTTTGGACTCCGTTTGGTATTGATTTCCTGCGATGTAAAAAATAAGCAGAAAACAACAATTGGCACTGGGCACTATGTCAATAGGTTAGTACCAAAAAATGATATAAAATTATTGTAAAACATTCAAGAATGATAATATAACAACATGGAATAATAAAAAAATTATAGATATGTTGGAGACGTATTAGCATCCCCAAGCTTAATTACTGCTCGTCCTTGAGTAGGTAAATGATAAAAACAGAATTTTTGATGTGGAATGCTACCTAACATGTTCATCACATATTCTTTTCTTTGTAGCATGGACATTTGACATTTTATATGGTTCAAAGAAATAATCTAGTTTTGACATGAAGACTTTAATACTCAAGCATATCAACAAGCAACCATGTCTTTCAAAATATCAACGCGAAAGCAAGTTATCCCTAGCCCATTATGCTCAATCATTGATCCATTCATGAAACACACTCGAATACTAGCTATACCCAATGCTCAAGTACGATCATAGTGCCTCTTAGTTAGTGATTTATAAGAGAAAATGGAGACTCAAGTTTAAAAATAAAAATTGCATAACGTAAAAAAAGGCCCTTCTCGAGGGAAGTAGGGATTTGTAGAAGTGCAAGAGCTCAAAGCGAAAATTGAGAGATAGAAACATTTTGGAAGGCCTACTTTTCCCACCAACGAAAACGACTTTGAGTTCCAAACACTTTCCATGCTAGATATATCATAGGCGGTTCCCAAACAGAAAATAAAGTTTATTCCTTTTCACCAAACTTTCACTTTCCATGGCTAACCGTATCCATGGCTGCCCTCCATACCAACACTTTCTAAGGAATTTATTATTTGACAACATAAAGTAATTCATTTTTATTTTGGGACTGGGCATCCGTAATACCTTTGCCGTACTCTCGTGCAATGACAAGTGAATAAACACTCATCATGAGAATAACATATCTAGCATGGAAAACATCAGCCACCCCTCACCGCCTCGTGAGCGGTACGAGCACACAAAAGAGAAATTTATTTTGAAAATTAGAGATGGCACATTCAAATTTGCTTACAACGGCACGGAAATACTGCATATAGGTAGGTATAGTGGACTCATGTGGCGAAATTGGTTTAAAGGGTTTTGGATGCACAAGTAGTGATCATACTTAGTGCAAAGGAAGGCTAGCAAAAATATTGAGAAGCGTTCAACCAAGAAATGAAAAATCTTGTAAGAGAGCATTAAGCATAATTAACACCGAATAATGCACCACAAGTAGGATGTAATTTCATCGCATAACTATTGACTTTCATGCTTGCATAGGGAATCACAAACCTTAACACCATATTCCTACTAAAGCATAATTACTCATCAACATGACTCACATATCATATCATCATATCTCAAAAACATTACAAAGAACCAAGTTTATTTTGTCCAATGATCTTCATGAATTTTTTATTATATCCTCCTTGGATATCTATCACTTTGGGACTAGTTTCGTATGTTGCTTTTAATAAGCTCAAACAAATTTAAGTGAAGAACATGAGCTTAATATTTCTTTCTCTCAAAATAATCTAAGTGAAGCAAGAGAGAATTTCTTAAAATATTTACTAACTCCCAAATAAATCTGAGTGAAGCATGAGAGCATTTCTTCAAAAAATAACAAAGCACACCATGCTCAAAAAGATATAAGTGGAGCACTAGAGCAATTTCAAGGCTCTAAAAAATTTAAGTGAAGCATACCATAATTTTTGGCTCTCTCAAAAAGGTGTGTCCGGAAAGGATTCAAGACTTAAAACACAAAACAAACAAACAAAGACTCATACAAGACGCTCCAAGCAAAACTTATAACATGTGACGAATAAAAATATAGCTCCAAGTAAAATACCGATGGTTGTTAGAAGAAAGAGGGGATGCCGCTCGGGGGCATCCCCAAGCTTAGCCTTTTGCTAATCCTTAATCCTTCATCCATCATAATCTCACCCAAAACTTGAAAACTTCAATCACAAAAAACTCAACAAAACCTTCGTGAGATCCGTTAGTATAAGAAAGCAAACCACTACTATAAATAATGTTGCAGATCCATTCATATTTTATTTTTTCATTATATCTACTGTATTCCAACTTTTCTATGGCAAAAAATCTTCAAAGAAAACCATAGAATCATCAAAATAAGCACACAACGCAAAGAAAACAGAATCTGTCTAAAACAGAACAATCTGTAGAAATCTGACTACTTCGAGTACTTCTGTAACTCCAAAAATTCTGAACAATTAGAACAACAAGATAAATTTGTTTATTAATCCTCTGCAAAAAGAATCAACTCAAAAGCACTCTTCTGTTAAAAATGGGAAATATTTTCGTGAGTGCAAAAGTTTTTGTTTTTCAGCAAGATCAAATCAACTCTCACCCAAATCATCCCAAAGGCCTTGCTTGGCACAAACACTAATTTAAAACACAAAAATAAATCTAATCAGATGCATAATTGTGTATTTTATTGAAAACATCAAGAAAACCAAAAAGCAAAAAGATACAAGTTGGGTTGCCTCCCGATGACCGCTATCGTTTTACGCCCCTAGCTAGGCATAATGCGAAGGATCTAGCGTTGTCATTTTTAGCCTTGTTTGCCTTGGGTGTATTTTTGTCTGGGGGTTCTGCAAATAAAACATACAACACATTATCCATGGAAACCTTAGCATTATCAAGTTTCTTATCATCATAACCCCTTTGATTTCCGGCAGCAATCCAAGAATAGTGTTGATTAACATCATTGAAAACTTGTTGGATCATGTCTAAAACAGGGACTTTCTTTTTAAGATTCTCATCGAAAATTTGGTTATTCCCAAGCAAATGTCTCAACGCATAATCGCTATTATAAAGAATTTCATCAATCACAGGTTTTTCACGATACATACCATAAAAAAATCAAAGATTCCCCTAGCTTCCCGTATTATGTAGTCAAATTCATTCATCAGAACAAGAGTGGCTAACTTTTTAGCTTTAGGATTCTTTATAATGGGCAACTCATAGAACAATCTTTTCAAGGTAGGATGAGTATGAATAAATTTAGTTTCAAGTTTCAGAACTTGTGCCGAAATAGCTTTCGCGTAAGATTTAGTCTTTTTAAGTACCGGAGCATCATCAAGACATAAATTTCCAATACAATTGAAAAATTCTTGGATATGTTCTTTTCCCATAAAATTCCCTTGCTCCAAGACAAAAGTTTTGGCATCCAAATTACCTGTACGCACCATTTTAGGAGTTAGGCCATCATCTGTTTCTGCCATACCAAAATCACTCATGATGACTTCATAACAAGATTGCACTCAAAAATAGATCTGACGAGAAAACGACGACTGAAAAAGAGGGCGAATAAAACAGCAAATTTTTGTGAAGTAGGGAGAGGAAAACGAGAGGCAAATGACAAATAATGTAAATTGCAAGGAGATGAGATTTGTGATTAGGAAATTCGTTGATGTTGATGATGTCTCCTCGGTAATGGCGCCAGAAATTCGCGCATTGTTGGGAGACTATCTTGACGTGATCCTCCCTAGCAACGGCGCCAGAAATTCCTTTTGATGTTTGCTTGAACTACGTCGGTATTTCCCCAAAGAGGAAGGGATGATGCAGCACAACCACGGTAGATATTTCCCTCAGTGATGAGACAAAGGTTATCGAACTAGTAGGACAACCACACAACACAACATAAACAGCTCCTGCACACAAATAACAAGTACTCGCAACCCGACATGTTAAAGGGGTTGTTAATCCCTTTCGGTAACGACACCATAAATTGGCACGGAGACGTGATAAAGTTGTAATAGATTGGATAAATAGAACGCGAATGAAATAAAGTGCAGCAAAGTATTTTTCTATTTTTGGTTTAATAGATCTAAAAAGAAAAGAAAATAAAAATAGACCGCAAAGGCAAATATAATAAAGAAGAGACCCGGGGGTCGTAGGTTTCACTAGTGGCTTCTCTCTAGAAAAATATCAAACGGTGGGAAAACATATACTGTTGGGAAGTTGATAGAACTTCAAATAATTATGACGATATCCAGGCAATGATCATTATATAGGCATCACATCCAAGATTACTAGACCGACTCCTGCCTGCACCTACTACTATTACTCCACACACCGACAACTATCCAACATGCATCTAGTGTATTAAGTTCATGGAAAAAAGGAATAATGTAATAAGAACGATGACATGATGTAGACGAGATCTATTTATGTAGAAATAGACCCCATCTTGGTATCCTTAATAGCAACGTTACATACGTGTCGTTTCCCCTTCTGTCACTGGAATCAAGCATTGTAAGATCGAACCCATCACAAAGCACCTGTTCCCATTGCAAGATAAATAGATCAAGTTGGCCAAACAAAACCCAAATATCGGAGAACAAATATGAGGCTATAATCAATCATGCATATAAGAGATCAAAGAAAACTCAAATAACTTTCATGGATAAAAACATAGATCTGATCATAAACTCAAAGTTCATCGGATCCCAACAAACACATCGCAAAAAGAGTTACATCATATGGATCTCCAAGAGACCATTGTATTGAGAATCGAGAGAGAGAGAGAGAGAGAGAGAGAGAGAGGAAGCCATCTAGCTACTAACTACGAACCCGTAAGTCTACAAAGAACTACTCACGCATCATCAGAGAGGCACCAATGGACATGATGAACCCCTCCCTGATGGTGTCTAAATTGGATCTGGTGTTTCTGGAACTTGCGGTGGCTGGAATTTATTTTCGTCAACTCTCCTAAGGTTTCTGGAATATTGGGGTATTTATAGAGCAAAGAGGCGGTGCGGGAGGCCACCGAGGTGGGCATAACCCACCTGGGAGCGCCTGGGCCCCTTGGCGCACCCTGGTGGGTTGTGCCCCCCTCGGGGCACCCCTCTGGTACTTCTTCGGCCCAACTTGTGTCTTCTGGTCCAGAAAAAATCCACAAAAAGTTTCGCTGCGTTTGGACTCTGTTTGGTATTGATTTCCTTCGATGTAAAAACAAGTAGAAAACAACAACTAGCATTGGGCACTATGTCAATAGGTTAGTAGCAAAAAATGATATAGAATGATTATAAAATGATTGTAAAACATCCAAGAATAATAATATTACAACATGGAACAATAAAAAATTATAGATACATTGGAGACGTATCATTGGTGTTCCCACCATCCTTCTTCAATATCATGACGCGCGTCCTAGTTCATCTAGTCGACGTGATTGCCATTCCGGGCCCTGTATTTCTACACAATATGTTCCCCTTTGAGAGGTTCGTGGGAGTCTTAAAGAAATATATTCATAACCGTGCTATGCTAGAAGGAAGCATCTCCACGGGCCATCAAACAGAGAGGGTCATTGGGTTTTGTGTTGACTTCATTCCTGACCTTAAGAAGATTGGTCTCCCTCAATCGTGGTATGAGGGAATACTGATTGGAAAAGGCATGCTAGGAGAGGACTCAATAATATGTAGGGACGATCATTCTTGGTCTCAAGCACAGGACATAGTTCTACAGAATTCTACCTTGGTGACCCCGTATATCAATGAACACAAGAATATTCTGCGCTCCAAACACCCAGAGCAGTGGGAATACTAGATTACATGTGAACACATCAGGACTTCCGACTGTTGGTTGCAAACACGTCTCATGGGTGACAACACTATTTCTGATGAGTTGTACTCATTGGTGAGGGGACCATCTTCGACTGTATTGACTTACAAATGGTACGAGATAAATGGGAATACATTTTACACAATTCCCCAAGATCAAAAGAGCACCAACCAAAATAGTGGTGTCCTCTTTGATGCAGTAACCAAGAGGGGAAAGGACACATATTATGGTTACATAGTGGACATATGGGAACTTGACTATGGACATGATTTTAAAGTCCCTTTGTTTCAGTGCAAATGGGTCAATCTATCAGGAGGCGGGGTACAGGTAGACCCACAGTACGGAATGACAATAGTGGATCTGAACAATCTTGGGTACACAGACAAACCATTCGTCCTAGCCAATGATGTGGCGCATGTTTTCTATGTGAAGGACATGTCTACCAAACCGAGAAAAAGAAAAGATATGGAAGCGAATACATCATACGATGAGCCAAAGCGTCACATAGTTCTTTCAGGAAAAAGAGACATCATGGGAGTGGAGGGCAAGATAGACATGTCTGAAGATTATGAAAAGTTTCATGAAATTCCTCCTTCCAAAGACAAGGCTGACCCAAGCACCCTGTTAAACGATGAAGATTATCCATGGTTACGGCGCAATAAGCAAAGGACACAAGTGAAGAAAAAGTGAAGACTTTTTCTCCACAACAATTATGATGATGCCTTTGATCTAGAATGTCACTGCAATTACATGTGAAGAAATGAAATGCCTTTTGTAACAGATGAGTTTTCATATGAAACCTTGATACTTCGAAAGAGATTGTCCATTTTGTACATGAAGTGCATCCAAATTTTGCTATAACCCTCTCAACTTTTTAGCACATTCTATGTGGGTGAAATGATAATAGCATGCCAACTTTCAACCTTTTCAGAGTTCATTTGTAGTGCTTTTCAATTTTAGGGTCATTTAGCTCAAAAAATCAGTAAATACATAAAAATACCAAATGAAGTGAGAAAGGGTTGAAAATTGATGATGTGGCTTTGAATGGTGCCTTTTGAACACATCAAAAGTCTGGAGCTCAAATAAGTTCAAGAAAGTGAAATCCCTTTGTAACAGATGAGTTTTCGTCCGAAACCCTAATACTTCGAAAGAGATTGTCCATTTTGTACACGAAATGCATCCAGCTTTTGCCGTAACCCTCCCAACTTTTTAGCACATGCTATGTGGGTGAAATGACGATACCATACAAACTTTCAACCTTTTCAGAGTTCATTTGTAGTACTTTTCAATTTCAGGGTCATTTAGCTAAAAAAATCAGTAAATGCATGAAAAATATGAAATGAAGTCAGAAAGGGTTGAAAATTGATGATGTGGCTTTGAATGTTGCATTTTGAACACACAAAAAGTCTGGAGTTCAAATAAGTTCAAAAAAAGAAATCCCTTTGTAATAGATGAGTTTTCGTCCAAAACACTCATACTTCGAAAGAGATTGTCCATTTTGTACACGAAGTGCATCCATCTTTTGCCGTAACCTCTCAACTTTTTATCACATGCTATGTGGGTGCAATGATGATACCATGCCAACTTTCAAGCTTTTCAGAGTTCATTTGTAGTGCTTTTCAATTTCAGGGTCATTTAGCTAAAAAAATCAGTAAATGCATGAAAAATACGAAATGAAGTCAGAAAGGGTTGAAAATTGATGATGTGGCTTTGAATGGTGCATTTTGAACACACAAAAAGTCTAGAGTTCAAATAAGTTCAAAAATAAAATCCCTTTGTAACAGATGAGTTTTCGTCCGGAACACTGATACTTCGAAAGAGATTGTCCATTTTGTACACGAAGTGCATCCATCTTTTACCGTAACCCTCTCAACTTTTTAGCACATGCTATGTGGGGGAAATGATGATACCATGCCAACTTTCAACCTTTTTAGAGTTCATTCGTAGTGCTTTTCAATTTCAGGGTCCTTTAGCTAATTTTTTTAGTAAATGCATGAAAAATACCAAATGAAGTCAGAAAGGGTTAAAAATTGATGATGTGGCTTTTAATGGTGCATTTTGAACACACGAAAAGTCTGGAGTTGAAATAAGTTCAAAAAAATGATATCCCTTTGTAACAGATGAGGTTTCGTCCGAAACCCTGATACTTCGAAAGAGATTGTCCGTTTTGTACACGAAGTTCATCCATCTTTTGTCGCAACCCTCTCAACTTTTTATCACATTCTATGTGGGTGAAATGCTGAGACCATGCAAACTTTCAACCTTTTCATAGTTCATTTGTAGTGCTTTTCATTTTCAGGGTCATTTAGCTAAAAAAATCAATAAATGCAAGAAAAATACCAAATGAAGTCAGAAAGGGTTGAAAATTGATGATGTGGCTTTGACTGGTTCATTTTGAACACACAAAAATCTGGAGTTCAAATAAGTTAAAAAAAATGACATCCCTTTGTAACAAACGAGTTTTCGTATGAAACCCTGATACTTCGAAAGAGATTGTCCATTTTGTACACGAAATGCATCCAGCTTTTCCCGTAACTCTCTCAACTTTTCAGCACATGCTATGTGGGTGAAATTATGATACCATGCCAACTTTCAACCTTTTCAGAGTTCATTTGTAGTGCTTTTCAATTTCAGGGTCATTTAGCTCAAAGAATGAACTAATAGAAAAAATAATAAACTAAAAATAATCAATTAAAACATTATGTTATGATCTACTAAAACAAAACTATAATATTCAAGAGTAAAAAGAATCAACTAAAAAGTTTTTTTATAAAACTCTGATAGCAAAAGGAATCAACTTAAAATATTTTATAAACCTCTAGTATTTTTGAAACTAAAATTATATAAAATTTATGCAACTAAAATTATCAAAGTATTTTTTGTTCAAAACATTAATAGCAAAAAGAATTTTCATAAAGAATTTTTTGTTAGAAACTTTAATAGCAAAGTAAAATAACAAAATCTACTTTTGATTAAAACAGACATTTAAATAACCTAAAAACTACCAAATTGAATATAATGATAAAACAAAGTAATATTAAATAGCAGGAAAAAGAATCACTCAAAAATCTATTTTTATAGTAAAGTTATTCACAAACTAGTGATTCCCACAAATTTCAAAGAATTCAAATTTGAAAAGTAATGGCACTAACAGAAAGTTTATAATTTTTGTGACGTAAAAGCAAAAAGAATCACTGAAAAACTATAAGTATTTAGGTTCAAGTAGAAACAAAATAAAATAAATAAAACAAAAAATGATTTTTTTAAAAAAATGCCACCTACTGGGCCACCACGACTTAAATACGACGAGAAACCCAACCAGCTAGTTGGGCCAGGATTCAGGCCCGTAGACGGCCCAGTAAGCCCATTGGTAGATACAGAGTGTTTAGGCCCTAAAGTGTGCATTTGAGAGGAGCTCAAGAGGGCAGCGATAGTTGGGCTTATAAACCACTCCGAACCCCTCTCAGCTAGTGAAGTGGGACTAAACTTTAGGCAGCGGGCAGCACCACCCTTTTGTCCCGGTTGATGGCACCAGCCGGGACCAATACCCACCTTTGGTCCCGGTTGGTGGCACCAACCTAGACCAATGCCCACCTTTAGTCCCAGTTTGTGAAACCAACCGGGACCAAAGGGCTCTGCTTCCCGGCCTTTGGGATGCCGAAAACAGACCGTTGGTCCCTGTTGGTGGCACGAACCGGGACTAAAGGTGGGCATTGGTCCTAGTTGGTGCCACCAACCGGGACTAAACCCTCTGCTATATAAGCCAACACTTCGCATTTTCCAATCCCAGTTCTTCTTCCCCCCGACGCCGCGCCGAACTCCAAGACGCCACCAGGCTGCCGGACCGCGCCCTCGCCCTTGTTGACGCGCTCTCCTCCGAGCCCTCGCCGACGCTCCCTCGCCCTCAACAATGCGCCCTCGCCCTCGCCCGTGCTGACGCGCTCTCCTCCCCGAGCCCTCGCCGACGCGCTCTCCTTCCTGTTGCCGCGCGCGCTGTCGCTCCTCCCCAATCCCTCGCAGACGTGCTCTCCTCCCTGTAGCCGCGTGCATGCCCCCCCGGCCTGCCGTCCTCGATAGTAATCAAGCCATCGCTGCCCCCCCCCACAGTGAGCCCCCCTTCCCATGGTCCCATGCTCCCTGTCGCCGCTGCTCCATGGTCGGCAGCAGCACCATGCTCTATTTTTTCTTGTATACGTGTATATGTTCATGTATATGTTTATGAGATGTATATGTGTATATATGTTCATGTATGAGATGAGTAAAATAGATAGATAAATTTTCATGTGTATATGTTCATCTATGAGATGTATATGTTCACTTTTGTATACAAACTTCATTGTTTTTCATATGTACGAAAATGTAGAGTGAAAACAAAAACAAGCATATAAGGAAAAAACAAAGGAAAAACTGAAGAAGGAAAAGAAAACCGCCCGACCCAGCCACCACCGCATTTTCATAAAGTTTCTCCACCGAGTCCACGTCGCACCGAGCACCCGCTGTGAAGCAAGTCTTTTTTTTGAAGGTATTTTTTCTGTTAAATGAAAATGTTGGCATCCGCTTTATCATCACATTGGCATCGACTCTATCTATCAACAACGCCACGGGAGCACCCCGGCCCCCTATCATCACGTTGGCATCGACTCCCCGAGAGCTTTCCAACGGATCCAGAATCGTCTCGATCGGAGCTCTTGTACTCAAGTAACTTCGACATGGGGGGACGTTGATCAACCCCCTCTCACCCGGCCAATTCTCGAGTCCACCAACCGGGACTGAAAAAGCGTTGTCGAGGCCACCAGAAACCCTAGAAGGGTTGTTGAGGCCACCCCAAACCCTAGAAGCGTTGTCGAGGCCACCCCAAGCCCTAGAAGCGTTGTCGAGGCCACCGTACCCCAAACCCCAGAAGAGTTGTTGAAGCCACCCAAATTTACCAAGTTAAAAGAGCATTGTCGAGGCCACCCCAAACCCTAGAAGCATTGTCGAGGCCACCCCAAACCCTGGAAGCGTTGCCCAGGCCACCCAAATTTACCAAGTCTTGAGGCTTCCCAAACTCTAGAAGAAAGAGCGTTGTTGATCTACCCCCTCCCTAAATAGCAATTATTTTTTGCAAAGTGTCCTCTCCTGAAAGTATAACCCCGCCCGATAACTTCGACATGAGGGGGGACGTCGGACATGCATGAGAGAGGCGGTTCGCAACTAATCCATTACTCATATATGCATATGATTCCTTGTTGTGATTAGATATAGGTCTATGTTTGCCATTAATATATCCATCTCTCATGTTTGCATATATTGCCATGTTGTAATATTTGCAGAAACCATGGACAAAGACTTGGAACAAGAAGAGTTGTTGGGGGACATAATCCGCGGCGGAGCTGATCCCTTGTCGTTTCTCAATGACATGGATGGCCAGGAAGGAGAGGATGACGACTCTGGTAATCCAGCAACAGAGGAGGAAGGAGATGATGATGGCTACGATGATCGAATGGTGGAGTAAGGAGATCATGATGACGATTCCGGTGACCAAATGGAGGAGGGAGCTGTTGCAAAGTCTGGCGAGGTATATATATTAATTAAGCTTGTGCTGACTTGATGCATTAATTTTTTTGGTATGTACATATATTAATGCTTCTTTCTTCTTTTATAGCCCTCCGGATCAAACCAAACTTTCGTAAGGAGACGAGACCCGAAGAAAAGGTTGCGCTTGGCTGAAAAGTTTACGATCATAGAAATTGCGGATGATGGCCAACCGATTGCTCCCAAGAAGACCAAGGGAACATTTGTATCTTAGTGTGGAGCTATTGTTAGGGACAATGTCCCGATAAGCATCCAACAATGGAATAAGAGTAAGGACAACCCTAAAGTTTCTTATGTCCAGGATAGACTGAAAGGTGATCTTTGGACCTCGCTGATGACAAATTTGAGCCTCACGCCATAGGATGATCAGAATAACCCTATTATGGAGCCAAAGTTCAAGGCGTTTGCTCTTAGGAAGATGGCAGATCTATTCAGGAACTGGAAGAAAGATTTGAACACAAAGTTTGTCAACAAAGGGAAGACTTAGAATTCACCGGTCGATATGAGAATATAAGAGATCACTGGTCCGCATTTGTGGCCTACAAGAAATCGCAGAAGGGTCTGAAAAGGTCAGCGACAAACAAGAATAATGCTGCAAACAAGAAGTATCACCATCACACAGGGTCAGGTGGCTGCTACAAAGCCCGACCGTTGTGGGACAAAGGTGAGCAAGACCTTCTTGCTAAAGGGGTCCAACCAGCGACATTGAACTGGTTAGACCATGCAAGGACTTCATTCTCCGGGGTTGGGGGAACTTTGGACCCAGAAACAGCGGAGTGCGTTTGGACGAAAGAGCAACTTGCAATACCCATCAAGAAGCTTCATAAATATATCAGGGAAGCACAGGAAGGGACGTTCATTCCCTAGAGGGAGAAGGATGAGTTGACAAAGGCCCTCGGAAATCCTGAGCACCCTGGACGAACACAAGGCACACCAGGCTCCGTTTCGTGGGTGCATAGGTTTTCCAGCGACGGTGATTAGAGAACCCGAGAGAGAAAGAGGAAAGCAAAAGCGAGCAAAATGCAGAAGCTCAATGCAAGAATAGCAGCGCTAGAGGAACTTGAGAGCCAGCGAGCTACCGGCCAACCATCTCAGTGGCAAGAAGATCCTTGCTTCGGCACTGCCCTAGAAGCTACCCCACCATCTCAGCGGAGAAGTAGTATGGCTTCCACGGAGCTCATTCAGCCTGATTTCACGGCTCCTCTCTATCCTGTGGATAGTATCATGTAGGCTGAAAATTGCGAGCTAACGACGAAATGACAGAACCTGACTTTGAAGGTAACTCTCGGCTCTGTTGCACCTCCTGAAGCTTGCCACGTCTCCAACGTATCTATAATTTTTGATTGTTCCATGCTGTTATATTATCATTCTTGGATGTTTTACAATCATTTTACATCATTGTTGGTACTAACCTATTGACATAGTGCCCAGTGCGAGTTCCTGTTTTCTGCATGTTTTTTACATTGCAGGAAATCAGTATCAAACGGAGTTCAAATGCAACACAACTCCTGGAGAATATTTTTGGGCCAGAAGATAGCCAATGGACAAGGAAGCACCCGAGGGGCTGCTCGAGGTGAGCAGTACCCACCAGGGTGCGCCAGGATGCACAGGCGCACCCTGGGGGGTTGTGCCCACCTCGGGTGCCCCCCGAACCGCCTCTTTGCTCTATAAATACCCAAGTATTCCAGAAACCCTAGGGGAGTCGACGAAATATTGATCCAGCCACCGCAGAGTCCATAACCAATAGATCCAATCTAGACACCGTCATGGAGGGGTTCACCACTTCCATTCGTACCTCTCCTATGATGCGTGAGTAGTTCTTTGTAGACCAACGGGCCCATAGTTAGTAGCTAGATGGATTCCTCTCTATCTCTCTCTTGTTTATCAATACAATGGTCTCTTGGAGATCCATATGATATAAGTCTTTTGGTGGTGTGTTTGTTGGGATATGATGAACTTTGAATTTATGATCAGATCTATGTTTTTATCCATGAAAGTTGTTTGAGTTTTCTTTGATCTCTTATATGCATGATTGCTTATAGCCTCGTATTTCTTCTCTGATATTTGGGTTTTGTTTGGCCAACTTGATCTATTTATCTTGCAATTGGAAGAGGTGATTTGTAGTGGGTTTGATCTTACAGTGCTTAATCCGAGTGACAGAATGGGAACGGGCACGTATGTACCGTTGCTACTAAGGATAACAAGATGAGATATATATCTGCCGCATTATATAAACGGATCTCGTCTACATCATGTCATCGTTCTTATTGCACTACTCTGTTTTCTCATGAACTTAATACACTAGATGCATGGTGGATAGCGGTCGATGTGTGGAGTAATAGTAGTAGGTGCAGGCAGGAGTCGGTCTACTAATCTTGGACGTGATGCCTATATAATGATCATTGCCTGGATATCGTCATGATTGTTTGAGGTTCTATCAATTGCCCATCAATAGTTGTTTTCCCACCGTTCGCTATTTTTCTCGAGAGAAGCCACTAGTGAAACCTACGACCCCCGTGTCTCTTTTCATCATATTTGCCTTTGCAATCCACTTTTATTGCATTTATTTTCAGATCTATTAAACCAAAAATACAAAAATACCTTGCTGCAATTTATTTGTTCCATGATCTATTTATCCTATCTACCACTTTTTACCTCACGTTATTTGCCTACTTGAGACGCCGTACCGGAAAGGGATTGACAACCCCTTTAACATGTCGAGTTGTGAGTATTTGCTATTTGTGTGCAGGTGCTGTGTACGTGGTGTGAGGAGGTTATCCTACTGGTTCGATAACCTTGGTCTCATCACTGAGGGAAATACCTACCGTTGCTATACTGCTCATCCCTTCCTCTTTGGGGAAATGCCGACGCAGTTCTAGCAGACATCAAAAGGAATTTCTGGCACCGTTGCCGGGAAGGATCTTCAACATCAACCAGGTTCCTAATCACAAATCTCATCTCCTTGCAATTTACATTATTTGCCATTTGCCTCTCGTTTTCCTCTCCCCACTTCACAAAAATTTGCCGTTTTATTCACCCTCTTTTTCGTTCACCGTTTTCTTGTCAGATCTGTTTTTGAGTGCAATCTTGTTGCGTAGTCATCATGACTCAAGAGAACACCAAGTTGTGTGATTTCTCAAATACCAACAACAATGATTTTATTAGCACTCTGATTGCTCCTCCCACCACTAGTGCAGAGTCTTGTGATATTAATACTGCTGTATTGAATCTTGTCATGAAAGATCAATTTGCCGGTACTCCTAATGAGGATGCCGCGTCCCATCTTAACACATTCGTGGAATTATGCGATATCCAAAAGAAATAAGATGTGGACAATGATGTTGTGAACTTGAAATTATTTCCGTTTTCTTTGAGAGATTGTGCAAAAATTTAGTTTTCTTCTTTGCCTCGCAATACTATAGATTCTTGGAACAAGTGCAAAGATGCTATTATCACTAAGTATTTTCCGCCCGCAAAAAATATTTCCCTTATAACCTAGATCATGAATTTCAAGCAACTTGAACATGAGTATGTTGCACAATCTTGGGAAAGGATGAAATTGATGCTAAGGAATTGCCCAACTCATGGGTTAAATCTTTGGACGATCATACAAATTTTTTATGCGAGATTGAATTTTGTTTCTCGTAATCGTTTAGATTCCGCCACGGGGGGGGGGGGGGGTACTTTTATGGAAATTAATTTGGGTGAAGCTTCTAAATTGCTAGATGATACGTCTCCAACGTATCTATAATTTATGAAGCATTCATGCTATTTTATTATCTGTTTTGAATGATTATGGGCTTTATTATACACTTTTATATTACTTTTGGGACTAACCTACTAACCGGAGGCCCAACCCATATTGCTGTTTTATTGCCTGTTTTAGTATTTCGAAGAAAAGGGATATCAAACGGAGTCCAAACGGAATGAAACCTTCAGCATCATGATTTTTTGGAAGATTATCATCCTGGAGGCTTGGAGATGAAGTCAGAAGATCCTCGAGGAGCCCACTAGATAGGAGGGCGCCCCCTACTGGGCGCGCCCCCTGTCTCGTGGACCCCTCGAGCACCCCCCGACCGACTTCTTTCGCCTATATAGAACCACGTACCCTAAAAACATCCACGGAGAATATAGATCGGGAGTTCCGCCGCCGCAAGCCTCTGTAGCCACCAAAAACCTCTCAGGAGACCTTCCGGGCACCCTGCCGTAGGGGGGATCCTTCACCAGTGGCCATCTTCATCATCCCGGCGCTCTCCATGACGAGGAGGGAGTAGTTCACCCTCGAGGCTGAGGGTATGTACCAGTAGCTATGTGTTTGATCTCTCTCTCTCTCGTGTTCTCTCTCGTGTTCCCTCTATGGCACAATCTTGATGTATCCCGAGCTTTGCTATTGTAGTTCGATCTTATGATGTTTCTCCCCCTCTACTCTCTTGTGATGAATTGAGTTTCCCCTTTGAAGTTATCTTATCAGATTGAGTCTTTTATGAGAACACTTGATGTATGTCTTGCCGTGCTTATCTATGGTGACAATGGGATATCATGTGCCTCTTGATGTATGTTTTGGTGACCAACTTGCGGGTTCCGCTCATGAACCTATGCATAGGGGTTGGCACACGTTCTTGACTCTCCAGTAGAAACTTTGGGGCACTCTTTGAAGTACTTTGTGTTGGTTGAATAGATGAATCTGAGATTGTGTGATGCATATCGTATAATCATGCCCACGGATACTTGAGGTGACAATGGAGTATCTAGGTGACATTAGAGTTTTGGTTGATTTGTGTCTTAAGGTGTTCTTCTAGTAAGAACTCTTGAATAGATTGATCCGAAAGAATAACTTTGAGGTGGTTTCGTACCCTACCATAATCTCTTCGTTCGTTCTCCGCTATTAGTGTCTTTGGAGTGACTCTTTGTTGCATGTTGAGGGCTTGTTATATGATCTATCTATGTTATTATTGTTGAGAGAACTTGCACTAGTGAAAGTATGAACCCTAGGCCTTGTTTCCTATCATTGCAATACCGTTTACGCTCACTTTTATCGCTCGCTACCTTGCTGTTTTTATAATTTCAGATTACAAAAACCTATATCTACTATCTATTTTGCACTTGTATCTTCATCTCTTCGCCGAACTAGTGCACCTATACAATTTACCATTGTATTGGGTGTGTTGGGGACACAACTGACTCTTTGTTATTTGGTTGCAGGGTTGCTTGAGAGAGACCATCTTATCCTACGCCTCCTGCGGATTGATAAACCTTAGGTCATCCACTTGAGGGAAATTTGCTACTGTCCTACAAACCTGTGCACTTGCAACGTCTACAAGAAGAAGGTTGTGTAGTAGACATCAAGCTCTTTTCTGGCGCCGTTGCCAGGGAGGCTAGCGCTTGAAGGTATATCTTTAGATCTTGCAATCAAATCTTTTGGTTTCTTTTTTTATCACTAGTTTAGTTTATAAAAGAAAACTACAAAAAAATGTAGTTAAGTTTGTCTCATACGCTTCGTCTTTTTAATATCTTTCATGAGAATGATGGAAGGGAAAATTGTGCTCAAGTTCTAGAAGAAGAATGCATTAGAATGTTTGGTACTATATCTTTGTATGATGAGCATGATTGGAATGTTGTTAGTATGAATTCCTTGAATATCCATGATGCTAATGATATGCAAAGCCACAAGCTTGGGGATGCTATGTTTGATGAATATGATATTTTTTGTCCCCCAAGTTTTGATGAGAATATTTATTATGATGAAAACATGCTTCCTATTTATGATGATTATATTGATGAAAGTGGGTTTGGAATAGTGTCAACTTTAGGAAGTAGTGATCCCACTATTTTGGAGGATGTTGAATCTTATTGTGATGAACATGAAAGTGGATTTGGAAGAGTGTCAACTTTATTTAGTGATGATTCCACTATTTCGGAAGAGGTTCCAATTGATTTTGAGAACGAAGTTGCTATCTATGATGATTATTGTGATGACTTGTATGCTATTAGGAATAATGATAACCATGAAACTTGTCATCATGGTTTTAGTTTTCAATTGGATTATACCTCACATGATAATCATTTTGTTGAGTTTGCTCCCACTATTCATGAGAAGAATTTTGCTTATGTGGAGAATAGTAAATTTTCTATGCTAGTAGATCATGAAAAGAATGCTTTAGGTTCTGGTTATATTGTTGAATTCATTCATGATGCTACTGAAAATTATTATGAGGGAGGAATATATGCTTGTAGGAATTGCAATAATATCAAGTTTCCTCTCTATGTGTTGAAAATTCTGAAGCTATGCTTGTTTTACCTTCCTACGCTAGTTGATTATTGTTCCCATAAGTTGTTTGCTCACAAAATCCCTATGCATAGGAAGTGGGTTAGGCTTAAATGTGCTAGTCATATGCTTCATGATGCTCCCGTTATGTTTCAATTCTTATCTTTTATGTGAGCATCATTGCCATCATCATGCCTAGCTTGAAAGGCATTAAAGAAAAGCGCTTGTTGGGAGACAACCCAATATTTACCCTTACAGTTTCTGTGTGCCCACATGACTATGATACTGTAGTAATCATGTTTTATTGCTTTTGTTTCAATAAAGTGCCAAGTAGAACCTTTGGGAAGACTTGGGTGAAGTTTATGTGATCTTGCTGTCAAAAACAGAAACTTTAGCGCTCACGAGAATAGCTGCCATTGTTTACTGGAGAGTGCTTTTAGGTTGATTCTTTTTTCAGGTGATTAATGGACAAATTACTCAGGTCCATCAGTTTAGTTCATAATTGTTTGGATTCCATAAGTATACGTTTGATACAGATTACTACAGACTGTTCTATTTTTGACAGATTCTGTTTTCTATGTGTTGTTTGCTTATTTTGATGAATTTATGGCTAGTATTAAGTGGTATGAACCATAGATAAGTTGGATTACAGTAGATATTACACCAATATGAATTTAGAATGAGTTCATTACAGTACCTAAGTGGTGGTTTTATTTTCTTATACTAATGGAGCTTACGAGTTTTGTTTTTGAGTTTTGTGTGGTTGAAGTTTTCAAGTTTTGGGTAAAGATTCGATGGACTATGGAATAAGGATTGAAAATAGACTAAGCTTGGGGATTCCCAAGGCACCCCAAGGTAATATTCAAGGACAACCAAGAGCCTAAGCTTGGGGATGCCCCGGAAGGCATCCCCTCTTTCGTCCTCGTTCATCGGTAACTTTACTTGGAGCTATATTTTTATTCACCACATGATATGTGTTTTGCTTGGAGCGTCATTTTATTTTGTTAGTGTTTTAATTATGTTAGTTATAGTAATGTTTTGCATCTTTAGTTTCAATAAAAAAGGTCAAGGATAGCCTTTGCCATGCTTATTTTGCTAGTATACATGTTGCTGTTTGAAAACAGAAAGTTTACCACTGTTGTAAAAATTCCCTAGAAAAGTCAGAGAATGGTATGACATTTAATCTTTTTTAATATTGAGCTCTGATAAATTTATTACAGCGGGAATTTTATTTCATAATTTTTGGAGTCAGGGAAGTATTGATACTCTTGCATTCTTTACAGACTATACTGTTTTGACAGATTGCTGTTATGTTTGCATTGTTTGCATATGTTTGCTTGTTTAATGATTCTATTTGATGATAGGAGTATTAAATATGCAGAGGCATTTAGTATTCAATGTTGAATAATAATGTTAGTGATTTGTTACAGTAGAAGATGATAAGGTTTTGCATTGGTTTATACTAACCTATCTCACGAGTTCTTGTTGCGTTTATTGTGAATGAAGCTTTTGATAAAAAGAGAAACCATGATATGAGAGGAATTAAGGATACACAAAAGTTCAAGCTTGGGGATGACCAAGGCACCCCAAGATAATATTTCAATAAGTCTCAAGCATCTAACATCTATTTTGCACTTGTATCTTCATCTCTTCGCCAAACTAGTGCACCTACACAATTTACCATTGTATTGGGTGTGTTGGGGACACAAGAGACTCTTTGTTATTTGGTTGCAGGGTTGCTTGAGAGAGACCATCTTCATCCTACGCCTCCTACGGATTGATAAACCTTAGGTCATCCACTTGAGGGGAATTTGCTACTGTCCTACAAACCTGTGCACTTGTAGGCCCAACAACGTCTACAAGAAGAAGGTTGTGTAGTAGACATCACTAGACAATATTATGGAAAATTACTCGCAATGGCATACCGAAAGAGCTCCTACTAGTAAAAAAGTCAATTCGGTAGAAGAACTAAATTCTTTAAGTGAAAAAGTTGATGCTCTTATGAAGTTGGTTGCTAATAAAAGTGCTCCTATTGATCTTAGTGATGTGCCTTTGTCTACTTTGATTGAGCAAAATAGTGATGCCATAGATGTGAATTTTGTCTCACGAAATTATTTCAACAACAATGCTTATAGAGGTAATTTTAATCCTAGGCCTTTCTCTAGTAATTCCTCTAATAATTATGGTAATTCCTATGGTAATCCCACCTACAATAATAATAGAAACACCTCTGATCTTGAGAGCAATATTAAAGAATTTATGAATATGCAAAAAGCTTTCAACACTTCGGTAGAAGAAAAGTTGAATAAATTTGATGTTCTTTCTAGAAGTGTTGATAGGATTTCTCATGATGTAGAAACTCTCAAGATGAAATTTTTTGTGCCAATGTTTCTATGGATGAAAGTAAGAAAAAACCTGCTATGCTTAGGGCTAAAAGAGAATTTTCAGAAAAGGAGTTTTCTAGTGATTACTATCATAAAAGTGATGAAGATCTTAACGTGATTGGTGTTTCTTCTATTGATTCTTTGTTTAGTAAATTTAAGATTGATGAAAAAGGGACTGTAGAAGAGTTAACTTTAGTTAGAAGGCGTCCCTATGATTCGGAGGGTGAAAATCTTGTTGATAAAATTGATAAAAGTGGGTTTGAAGAGGTCAAGACTTTAACTAGTGATGTGCCCACTATATTGTATTACAAAGACTTTAATTATGATAGTTTCTCTTTGGTTGTTTGTATTTCTTTGTTTCAATCCATGATAAATTCACCCCATGCTTATGAACAAAATAAAGCTTTTACTAAACATATTGTTGATGCTATGATGAAAGCTTTTGAAGAAAAGTTGGAATTAGAAGTTTCAATTCTTAGAAAATTACATGATGAATGGGAACCTACCATCAAAGTCAAGATTAGAAATTATGAGTGTTTTGCTTTGTGTGACTTGGGTGCTAGTGTTTTTTACAATTCCAAAATCTTTATGTGACGTGCTTGGTCTTACTGATATTGAAGAATGCTCTTTAAATTTGCACTTAGCGGATTCTACTATTAAAAAGCCTATGGGATGAATTAATGATGTTATTATTCTTGAAAATAGGAATTATGTGCCCATAGATTTTATTGTTCTTGATATTGATTGCAATCCATCTTGTCCAATTATTCTTGGTAGACTATTTTTGCATACTATTGGTGCCGTGATTGATATGAAAGAAGGCAATATTAAATTCCAGTTTCCACTAAGGAAGGGAATGGTTCACTTCTCTAGAACAAGAATTAGGCCACCATATGAATCAATCATTAGAGAATCTTATGGATCCAGAACCAAAGATGACAAAACTTAGATCCTACATGTTATGCCTAGCTAGGGGCGTAAAACAATAGCGCTTGTTGGGAGGCTACCCAATGAATAAAACCTATTTTTGCTTTTTGCTTTCTGTTCTCGAGTTTTAGCACAATTATGATACTTTTATGATTGTGTTTTTGTGTCTTAATTAGTGTTTGTGCCAAGCAATGCCTTTGGGAAGACTTGGGTGGAAGTTTATTTGATCTTGCTGAAAGACAGAAACTTTTGCGCTCGCGAGATTCGTTGTCATTTTTTACAGAGGAGTGCTTTTAAGTTGATTCATTTTGCAGAGGATTAATAGAGAAATTCCTCATGTCCGCCAACTTATTTCATAATTTTTGGAGTTACATAAGTATTCGGAATTTTCATATTGCTACAGACTGTTCTGTTTTTTGGCAGATTCAGTTTTCTTTGCGTTCTGTGCTTGTTTTGATGATTCTATGGTTTTATTTGATGAGTTTTTCCCTAGAAAAGTTGGAATACAGTATATATAATGTAAAAACAAATAAGAATAGGTTTTCTACAGTACTTATAGTAGTTGTTTGGTTTCTTATACTAAAGGATCTCATGAAGGTTTAGTTTGAGTTTTGTGTGATTGAAGTTTTCAAGTTTTGGCTTATCTTACGATGGATGAAGGAATAAGGACAAGCAAAAGGCTAAGATTGGGGCTTCCCGAGGCACCCCAAGATAATATTCAAAGAAGTAGCAAGAAACTAAGCTTGGGGATGCCCCCGAGTGGCATTCCCACTTTCTTCTAACAACCATCGGTATTTTACTTGAAACTATATTTTTATTCGTCACATGATATGAGTTTTTCTTGGAGCGTCTAATATGATATGAGACTTTGCTTGTTTTGCTTTGTGTTTTAAGTGTTGAATCCTTGCTGGACACACCCTTTTTAGAAAGCCAAAAATTATGCTATGCTTGCTCCTATGTTTCACTTCAATTTTTAGAGCCATGTATTTGCTCTAGTGCTTCACTTATATCTTTTTGAGCACGACGTGCTTTGTTAATTTTGAAGAAATGCTCTCATGCTTCACTTAAATTTATTTGGGAGTTATTAAATTTTTAAGAAATTCTCTCTTGCTTTACTTAGATTATTTTGAGAGAAAGAAAAAAAATTATGCTCATGATCTTCACTTATATTTGTTTGAGCTTATCAAAAGCAACATATGAAAATAGTCCCAAAGTGGTAGATATCCAAGGAGGATATAATAAAAACTTTCATGAAGATTATTGGACAAAATACACTTGATTCTTAGTAATGGTTTTGAGATATGACGATATGATATGTGAGTCATGTTGATGAGTAATTGGGCTTTAGTAAGAATATTGATGTTAAGGTTTGTGATTCCCTATGCAAGCACGAAAGTCAATAGTTATGCAATGAAGTTTATATCCTACTTATGGTGCATTATTCGGTGTTACTTATGCTTAATGCTTGGGTATGATATTTTTCGCTTTTTGGTTGGTCGCTGCCCAATCTTTTTGCTAGCCTTCATTTTGCACTAAGTATGATCACTACTTGTGCATCCAAAACCCTTTAAACTAGTTTTGCCTTATGAGTCCACTATACCTACCTATATGCGGTACTTCCATGCCGTGCTAAGAAAATTTGCATGTGTCATCTCTAATGTTCAAAATAAATTTCTCTTTTGTGTGCTCTACTACTCATGAGGCGGTAAAGGGTAGCCAATATTTTCCATGCTAGATGTGTTATTATCAGGATGAGTGTTTATTCACTTGTCATTACACGAGAGTACGGCAAAGATACTAGGGATGCCCAGTCCAGAAATGAATAAATGAATTTACTTTATGTTGTCAAATAATATATTCCTTGGAAGTGTTGGTATGGAAGGCACCCGTGGATACGGTTAGCCATGGAAAGTGAAAGTTATGGTGGAAAAAGGAATACACTTTATTTTCCATTTGGGAACCGCCTATGATGTATCTAGCATGGAAAGTGTTGGGATGCTCCAAGTTGTTTTAGTTGGTAGGAAAAGTATGCCTCTCAAAAATAATTTTATCTCCCAATTTAATCTTTGAGCTCTCACACCTCTACAAATCCATACTTCCCTCCGTGAAGGACCTTTCTTTTAGTTATGCAATTTTTATTTTGAATTTGAGTCTCCATCTTCTCTTATAAAGCACCAACGAAGAGGCACTATGATCGTATTTGAGCATTGGGTGTAGCTAATATTTGAATGTGTTTCATGAATGGATCAATGATTGAGCATGATGGGCTAGGGATAACTTGTTTTAGTGTTGATATTTTGAAAGACATCGTTGCTTGTTGGTATGCTTGAGTATTAAAGTCTTCATCTCAAAACTAGACTATTGCTTTGAATCATATAAAAGTCCATATGTCCATGCTATAAAGAAAAGAATGTGATGAACATGTGCTACGTCTCGAGCTTGCATTGGTTTTCCTTGAAGAGGAAAGGGTGATGCAGCACAGTAGCGTAAGTATTTCCCTCAGTTTTTGAGAACCAAGGTATCAATCCAGTAGGAGGCTCCTCAAAAGTCCCACGCACCTACACAAACAAACAAAGAACTCACAACCAACGTGATAAAGGGTTTGTCAATCCCTTCACGGCCACTTGCAAAAGTGAGATCTGATAGGGATAATATGATAAGATAAATATATTTTTGGTATTTTATGATATATATAGATTGGAAAAGTAAAGATGCAAATAAAAGTAGTTTGAAAGCTTATATGATAAAAGATAGACCTCGGGGCCATAGGTTTCACTAGAGGCTTCTCTCAAGATAGCATAAGTATTATGGTGGGTGAACAAATTACTGTCGAGCAATTCATAGAAAAGCGAATAATTATGAGATTATCTAGGCATGATCATGTATATAGGCATCACGTTCGTGACAAGTAGACCGACTCCTGCCTGCATCTACTACTATTACTCCACACATCGACCGCTATCCAGCATGCATCTAGAGTATTAAGTTCATAAGAATAGAGTAATGCTTTAAGAAAGATGACATGATGTAGAGGGATAAACTCATGCAATATGATATAAACCCCATCTTTTTATCCTCGACGGCAACAATACAATACGTGCCTTGCTGCCCCTGCTGTCACTGGGAAAGGACACCGCAAGATTGAACCCAAATCTAAGAACTTCTCCCATGGCAAGAAAGATCAATCTAGTAGGCCAAACCAAACCGATAATTCGAATAGACTTGCAAAGATAACTCAATCATACATAAAAGAATTCAGAGGAGATTCAAGTATTTCTCATAGATAAACTTGATCATAAACCCACAATTCATCGGATCTCGACAAACACACGGCAAAAAGAGTTACATCAAATAGATCTCCACAAGAGAGGGGGAGAACATGGTATTGAGATCCAAAAAGAGAGAATAAGCCATCTAGCTAATAACTATGGACCCAAAGGTCTGTGGTAAACTACTCACAACTCATCGGAAGGGCTATGGTGTTGATGTAGAAGCGCTCCATGGTCGATCCCCCCTCCGACGGTGCACCGACGAAGGCTCCAAGATGGGATCTCGTGGATACAGAAGGTTACGATGGTGGAAATATTTTTTCGGTGGCTCCCTGGATGTTTTTGGGGTATGTGGGTATATATAGGAGGAAGAAGTACGTCGGTGGCCGCCCGAGGGGCCCAGGGTGGGCGCGCCCTCCACCCTCGTGGTCGCGTCAGCTGCTTCTTGGCTTGCACTCTAAGTCCTCTGGATCACGTTTTTTCCAAAAATCACGCTCCCTAAGGTTTCATTCCGTTTGGACTCCGTTTGATATTCCTTTTCTTTCAAATACTGAAATAGGCAAAAAAAGAGCAATACGGGCTGGGCCTCCGGTTAGTAGGTTAGTCCCAAAAATGATATAAATGTGTAAAATAAAGCCCATAAACATCCAAAGAAGGTAATATAATAGCATGGAACAATAAAAAAATATAGATAGTTGGAGACGTATCAAGCATCCCCAAGCTTAATTCCTGCTCGTCCTCGAGTAGGTAAATGATAAAAACAGGATTTTTGATGTGGAATTCTACCTAGCATAATTCTCAATGTATTTCTCTTTATTGTGGCATGAATGTTCAGATCCAAATGATTCAAAATAAAAGTTCATATTGACATAAGAAATAGTAATACTTCAAGCATACTAATAAAGGTAATCATGTCTTCTCAAAATAACATGGCTAAAGAAAGTTCATCCCTACAAAATCATATAGTTAGGCTGTGCTTCATTTTTGTTACACAAAAATGTTCCCAAATTCTACACCCCGATGACAAGCCAAGCAATTGTTTCGTACTTAAATAATCTCAAACTTTTTCAACTTTCACGCAATACATGAGCGTGAGCCATGGATATAGCACTATGGGTGGAATAGAATAATGACGGGGATTGTGTGGAGAAGACAAAAAAGGAGAAAGTCTCACATTGACAAGGATAATCAACGGGCTATGGAGATGCCCAGCAATTGATGTCAACATGAGGAGTAGGGATTGCCATGCAATGGATGCACTAGAGCTATAAATGTATGAAAGCTCAACAAAAGAAACTAGTGGGTGTGCATCCAACTTGCTTGCTCACGAAGACCTAGGGCATTTGAGGAAGCCCATTGTAGGAATATACAAGCCAAGTTCTATAATGAAAAATTCCCACAAGTATATGAAAGTGACAACATATGAGACTCACTATATGAAGAACATGGTGCTACTTTGAAGCACAAGTGTGGAAAAGAGATAGTAACATTGCCCCCTTTTTCTTTTATTCTTTTATTCTTTTCTTTTTTTCTTTGGCCTTCCTTTTTTTCTTTGGCCTTTCTTTTTTTTCTTTGGCCTTTCTTCCTTTTTTTCTTCTTTGGGGACAATGCTCTAATAATGATGATCATCACACTTCTATATATTTACAACTCATGAATTACAACTCGAAACTAGAACAAGATATGACTCTATATGAATGCCTCCGACGGTGTACCGGGATGGGCAATGAATCAAGAGTGACATGTATGAAAATTTATGCATGGTGGCTTTGCCACAAATACGATGTCAACTACATGATCATGCAAGGCAATATGACAATAGTAATGCGTGTCATAATGATAAACGGAACGTAGGAAAGTTGCATGGCAATATATCTCAGAATGGCTATGGAAATTCCATAAATAGGTAGGTATGGTGGGTGTTTTGAGGAAGATATAAGGAGGTTTATGTGTGATAGAGCGTATCATATCACGGGGTTTGGATGCACGGGCATAGTATGCACCAACTCTCAAGGTGAGAAAGGGCAATGCACGGTACCGAAGAGGCTAGCAATGATGGAAGGTGAGAGTGCTTATAATCCATGGACTCAACATTAGTCGAAAGAACTCATATACTTATTGCAAAAATTTAGAAGTCATCAAAAACCAAGCACTACGCGCATGCTCCTAGAGGGATAGATTGGTAGGAAAATACCATCGCTCGTCCCCAACCGCCACTCATAAGGATGCACAATCCAAGGACACTTCATGTTTCAAATTTGTTACACAACTTTAACCATACATGCATGCTACAGGACTTGCTAACTTCAACACAAGTATTCTTTAAATTCATAATCACCCAACTAGCATGACTCTAATATCACTACCTCCATATCTCAAAACAATTATCAAGTATCAAATTGATCATAGCATCCAATTCACTTCCTATGATAGGCTTTATTATACCCAACTTGGATGCCTACCATTCTAGGACCAATTTTATAACCATAGCAAATACCATGATGTTCTAAAAGACTCTCAAAATAATATAAGTTAAGCATGAGAGATCAACAATTTCTTCAAAATTAATCCACCGCCGTGCTCTAAAAGATATAAGTGAAGCACTAGAGCAAAATTATCTAGCTCAAAAGATATAAGTGAAGCACATAGAGTATTCTAATAAATTCCAATCAAGTAGGCTTCTCCCAAAAGGTGTGTACAGCAAGGATGATTGTGGTAAACTAAAAAGCAAAGGATAATATCATACACGACGCTCCAAGCAAAACACATATCATGTGGCGAATAAAAATATAGCTCCAAGTAAAGTTACCAATGAACGAAGACGAAAGAGGGGATGCCTTCCCGGGGCATCCCCAAGATTAGGATTTTGGCTATTCTTGAATATCCTGGGGTGCCATGGGCATCCCCAAGCTTAGGCTTTTGCCACTCCTTATTCTATAGTCCATCAAATCTTTACCCAAAACTTGAAAACTTCACAACACAAAACTCAACAGGAAATCTCATAAGCTCCGTTAGTGAAAGAAAGAAAAACCACCACATAAGGTACTGTAGTGAACTCATTCTTTATTTATATTGGTGTTAAACCTACTTTATTCCAAGTTCTCTATGATTCATACCACTTAATACTAGCCATAGATGCATAAAAATAAGCAAACAGCACACGGAAGGCAGAATCTGTCAAAAACAGAACAGTCTGTAGCAATCTGTAACTAACGCAAACTTCTGGAATGTTACAAATCCTACCAAAATAGGAAGTCCTAGGAAGTTTGTCTATTGATCTACAGAAAAAATAATCAACGAAAAAGCACGTTTCGGTGATTTATTGAATTTTTTCTCGTGAGCGCAAAGTTTCTGTTTTTCAGCAGAATCAAATTAACTCATACCATAGGTTATCCTATAGGTTCTACTTGGCACAAACACTAAATAAAACATGAAAACACATCTAAACAGAAAGTAAAAGCAAAATGTATTACTAAACAGGAACAAAAAACAAAGAACACAAATAAAATTGGGCTGCCTCCCATCTAGCGCTATCATTTAACGCCCCTAGCTAGGCATAAAAGCGAAGATAGATCTAACTAGTGCCATCTTTGGCACTTGATTCATAAGTAGCTCGCATGATAGATTCATAAGGTAATTTAATCTTCTTTCTTGGAAAGTGCTCCATGCCTTTCCTTAATGGAAATTGGAATTTAATATTCCCTTCCTTCATATCAATAATCGTGCCAATCGTTCTAAGGAAAGGTCTACCAAGAATAATAGGGCAAGAAAGATTGCAATATATATCAAAAACGATAAAATCAACGGGCACCAAATTTCTATTTGCAACAATAAGGACATCATTGATTCTCCCCATTGGCTTTTTAATGGTGGAATCCGCAAGGTGCAAATTTAAAGAGCAATCATCAAGATCATGGAAACCTAGAATATCACATAAAGTTTTCGGAATCGTGGAAACACTAGCACCCAAATCACACAAAGCAAAACACTCATGATCTTTAATTTTAATCTTTATAGTAGGTTCCCACTCATCATTAAGTTTTCTAGGTATAGAAACTTCCAAATTAAGTTTTTCATCAAAAGATTGCATCAAGGCATCAACAATATTTTGGTAAAGCTTTATTTTGACTATAAGCATGAGGAGAATTCACAACCGATTGCAACAAGGAAATACAACTTTCTAAAGAACAATTATCATAATCAAATTCCTCGAAATCTGAGATAGTGGGTTCAATTCTATTTAAAGTCATGACCTCTCCAATCCCACTTTTACAAAATTTAGTATCAAGATCTAAAAACTCCGAATTATTGGGACGCCTTCTAACTAAAGTTGACTCATCTCCTGTCCCATTATTATTAAGATTCATATTGCAAAACAAAGATCTAATAGGGGACACATCAATAACTTAAGATCTTCATCATTATTTTCACCTAACTTTTCTAGTTTGGTAGCCCTCTTATTGACTAAGGTAGCTTGCTTATTAGAAATTTGAGCTATAGAATTTTCAAGCTGAATAATTTGGGAGTTCAAACCATAAAATTCCTTAGACATATCATCAAGCTCTTTGTTCATAAACTCCATAAAACTTTTTTGTTC